>NC_091163.1:3991269-3996269 GCF_040958095.1 Procambarus clarkii | reverse complement strand
ATTAATTATTCTTATAGGAATCTTCTCAATATTTCTTATATTTTCCTTCACTGTGGAGGGAAATTGAGAAACTTTACTCTCCAAAGTTCATTTTCACACTTTATTATGGTCTGACGCCATGGGATGCGTTTCGCAAGGTACTCCTTACATTCTCAAAGACAAGTTGACCGTATTTAGCACCGGGTTCTCTTTGGATAAGGTGGTAAAGAACAAGTGGATGAATGGCAAAACATAAGGGGGTATTAATTATTAAATGTATCAACAAGGGCAGCTTATGTTCCTGAGACAGGATCATTGGATCCTGTCTCTGCGTTGGCTCGGGGTCTTGAAGTCGGTGGAATGTAATTAAGTGTTAGCTTGTTATTGATTCTGGACGTTTTGACATCAAACGTCTACACATCAAAACGTGATGTGTAGCGCCTCGCTGATGTCGAGTCTTTTGTCGTTATACCTGTCGATTATTTCAGTGTTGCTTGTCAAGATGTCTCTAGTGATGGTCTGGTTAGGTTAGGTTATATGCTCCTCGATGGAGCCCTGTTGTTTATACATTGTTATACAATACAATACTATATATATATATATATATATATATATATATATATATATATATATATATATATATATATATATATATATATATATATATATATATATATATATATATATTCAAGCACTATACATATATAGTGCTATAAGCACTAAAAATATTTCGCTATCAAATTTGCACCATAATACACATAATGAACGTAGTCCTACAATGATATAGTGTTCACCATTATATTGTATCTAGACACCAATTACTTTCATGGTGGCTACTGTGTCGTCCACTTTTGTGTTGTGTTTAGCAGTTCATTGTTGCAGGGAAGGTCTCATGTACCCAACACAGAGTTGAGTTACACACGGGAGTTGATTTAATCATTTATACTTTATATGTTGCCAGTGATTTGCAGTATGATGCAACTTGTATATAATACAATTTCTAGTATTATATTCTTCGAGTATATCCTACGCACACACAAAATATATATATACACAGTATATATATATATATATATATATATATATATATATACTGTGTATATATATATTTTATATATATATATATATATATATATATATATATATATATATATATATATATATATATATACTCATAGCAATTAATTTCCAGCGGTTAGTTTATTCCCCGTCCCAATAAATCTAGTTTTTTTTTTACACAAAACTTATTTTTACGGAGGCCTTTATTACTGTTCTCGTAATTTTACATTTTTGGGGACCGTCTGAAGTACTGCTGAATATATTTGTATTTTTGTCTTTTGTGCCTGTATCCGTGTCCACTGTGTGTTGTGTCTGTATCCGTGTCCACTGTGTGTTGTGTCTGTATCCGTGTCCACTGTGTGTTGTGTCTGTATCCGTGTCCACTGTGTGTTGTGTCTGTATCCGTGTCCACTGTGTGTTGTGTCTGTATCCGTGTCCACTGTGTGTTGTGTCTGTATCCGTGTCCACTGTGTGTTGCGTCTGTATCCGTGTCCACTGTGTGTTGTGTCTGTATCCGTGTCCACTGTGTGTTGTGTCTGTATCCGTGTCCACTGTGTGTTGTGTCTGTATCCGTGTCCACTGTGTGTTGAGTCTGTATCCGTGTCCACTGTGTGTTGTGTCTGTATCCGTGTCCACTGTGTGTTGTGCCTGTATCCGTGTCCACTGTGTGTTGTGTCTGTACCCGTGTCCACTGTATGTTGCGTCGTACAAGGCCGTGCCAATATTTCAAAGCATTTTCGAGTCTACGAAACCGGTACATCTTTCCTTAATCACTGCTGCGAAAGCACTGCTGGATTGTTTATAACAACATTAACCTTGGTGTAAACATCTCACGCTAGTAAATTGTTTATTACATTCAAAGCCTCCATGTTTTGGGGAAAAGATGTACAGGTTTCGTCAGTGGTTGAGTAAATGATGAATGGGTTGTGGTGTGGATGGTCGAGGCACGCTTCACTTTCACCTGGTAACGTGGAGACATGATTCACCTTCACTTAGCACCCCTGGAGACCTAACAGTAAATAGGTACCTAGGAGTTAGTCAGCTGTCACGGGCTGCTTCCTGGGGGTGGAGACCTGGTCGAGGACCGGGCCGCGGGGACATTAAAGCAACGAAATCATCTCAAGATAACCTCAAGAATCTCAAGATAACCTTAGAGACCCCCTTCACCTTCACCTAACACCCTGGAGACACCTTTCATCTTCATCTGATAGCGTGAGGCATCAATCACCTTCATCTTATCTTCACCTTGAAGTTGATGGATGAAGATCTGTCAGTGAGAGATGCTGGAATAGCTCTTGGCTGGTGTGTGGAGGGTCGGTGAGTGTGTTGATCGGGTGAGAGTGTTGATCGGGGTGAGTGTGTTGATCGGGTGAGTGTGTTGATCTGGGTGTGTGTTGATCGGGTGAGTGTGTTGATCGGGTGAGAGTGTTGATCTGGGTGAGTGTGTTGATCTGGGTGTGTGTTGATCGGGTGAGTGTGTTGATCTGGGTGTGTGTTGATCGGGTGAGTGTGTTGATCTGGGTGTGTGTTGATCGGGTGAGTGTGTTGATCTGGGTGTGTGTTGATCGGGGTGAGTGTGTTGATCTGGGTGTGTGTTGATCTGGGTGTGTGTTGATCGGGGTGAGTGTGTTGATCGGGTGAGTGTGTTGATCGGGTCTTGTGTTGATCGGGTGAGAGTGTTGATCTGGGTGAGTGTGTTGATCGGGTCTTGTGTTGATTGGGTGAGTGTGTATTGTTTATTTTAATTTTTGTATGGATTTTCCATGCAAGGGCCCTAAGGAAACTATGAGGGGGAAAAATGCCAAGCCATTACGACTGTATAGCACTTGGAAGTGATAAGGATAAGGATCTGAGATGGGACGGGGAGAGAGGAAGGGAGATATTGCGCAACCACTTGGACGGGCACGGGGCCTATAAGCCTCAGACTAGAATACTCCTTTCAGTCATACTTAGGGGGTGGGGGGGGGAGTATTTATGACTCCTATGCTGGATTCAGTCAAGTTATGTCCAATGTGTTAATTAACATCTTTTGTGCTGTTAAATCTCGGTGGAAATCTTATTTGGGTTGTAATATATATATATATATATATATATATATATATATATATATATATATATATATATATATATATATATATATATATATATATATATATATATATATGGTTGCAGTCTTGTCCCAACCCTCAGATGTTGCAACTGCTGGGTGATGGTCACTGGACATCTTCTACATTCCTCTATCAATTAATTATTTTCTTTAATCTGTGCTTGACTGTGGTGTGTGTAATTGTGTACATTCGTTCTCTTAGTTGCAAGTTTTGCACCTTTATCTGCAATGTCATTCCCTGGTACCATTACACACAGAGATCACAGTAACGTGATGCACATATGAACAAATCCACAAGGGCCGTGACGAGGATTCAACTCTTTTTACCCTGTCGTAGCTCAGTCGATTAAGGCAGTGTCTGGGATGCTCCCGGACGCAGGTTCGAATCCTCGTCACGGCCCTTGTGGACTTGTCCCTGGTACCCCAGTTGATAAGTATTCGACGGTCTTGGCGTTTGAGTATTTGCCTTAATGCTACAACAAAACCAATTACCGCGTAACATAATAGAAGTAGGATCCCTTGACAGTTTCAAGCGTAGGTTAGACATACATATATATGAATGAGACTGAGTGGATATAAATAGGAGCTGCCTCGTATAGGCCAATAGGCATCGCTAGTTACAAGAATATTCCGCGGGAGTGTCTGAGGTCGGCCGAGCGGACAGCACGCTGGACTTGTGATCCTGTGGTCCTGGGTTCGATCCCAGGCGCCGGCGAGAAACAATGGGCAGAGTTTCTTTCACCCTATGCCCCTGTTACCTAGCAGTAAAATAGGTACCTGGGAGTTAGTCAGCTGTCACGGGCTGCTTCCTGGGGGTGGAGGCCTGGTCGAGGACCGGGCCGCAGGGACACTAAAGCCCCGAAATCATCTCAAGAAGAAGAGGTGCGCAAATCCGATGAATATTATTCGGATCGAAGCCCTGTCCCCCCCCTTCCCCCCATACCCCCCTCACCCCTTCCCCTCCGAGCAGCCGATGAAGCAGCAGCGAGAGTGAGGAAGATGGAGGCCCTAGACCGTAATTTGTCAGCGGGCGTCAGCCGGAGACACTGACTGAGGTATTGGGGCGACGGAGCGCGTTTGTCTTCGTTACCGAAGAGGTCCTTCCTGTCTGCCTGAGGGACTCCTTCGTGTGTGTGTGTGGGGAAGATGAAGTCCTGCACGTGTGGCAGGCGTGGGTGCGGGGTGGGAGGGTTAGGGGTCCTATAGAGAGTCACAGAGATCCTATAAGTCACACGCCATCATCTTATAAGCGCCTTCCTCACGACCATTCTTCAGTGATCTGAACTTACGACTTTCTGTCAGCCAGCACAGGAATATGATGGGTTGGCATCTTTGATCTGGGTCTGTCAGGTCATTCTGGTACCTTTGGCTACACGAGTGGCCGGACCCCATCCGTTCCAGCACCTTTGGTCACACTGTTGTCCCAGCAAACGTCAGAACACCTGTTAATCGCAGGGATATATATATATATATATATATATATATATATATATATATATATATATATATATATATATATATATATATATATATATATATATATATATCCCTGAGATTATATATATATATATATATATATATATATATATATATATCCCTGAGATTATATATATATATATATATATATATATATATATATATATATATATATATATATATATATATATATATATATATATATATATATATATATATATATATAGTTCTTGCAGTTGCTTGTTGCAAAGAGAACGGAGGCGACGTTGAACATACTATCGCGCCAAAACGACGACGTAGCTTAGTGTACCCTTGCTTGAACGTCACATTAACGTTAATCACTTTGGGGTGATTAACCAAATATAGATTTGGGTGATCT
>NC_091163.1:3961269-3986269 GCF_040958095.1 Procambarus clarkii | reverse complement strand
TATTGTCATAAACAGCCTCCTGGTGCTTCGGAGCTCATTAACGGTTTAATAATTGTAAACAAAGCCGCCGAAGATTGAGAAAAGATGGACAGGCTCGTAAGTGCTTGCGTAACTGCTTCGTGAATCTAGCCCCTTGGCAGCTAGTTGTAATCTTTAATTAAGATACGGAAGGGAAAACTCTGCGGTAATATAAAGATACATTCACTTACCTGAAAGACTTGTGAAGCTTTTATTCTATATTATTATTAAAATTTTTATTTACAAAATTAACATACAATTTTGCCAAATTGGAGTAATTCAATTAGGCCCCATTGCAGTGAGTCTGAACAGTGTTGCACAGAACAGATAATTATAAAGGTACATAAAGGTAATAGGTTTATTCAGAAGCATTCATTTGGGGTCATGATATGTTTAGTTAATTACAGGAAAGATGATCAATGTTTTATATTTTGAAAGCCAAATACAATATTGACTCGAAAATAGGTCTAACCAGCATAAAAATTATTTTAAAAACATAAACAAACGCTCAAATATGTTCAAACGTAACAAAGAATGGTTAAAATCCTCGCAAACGAGGTCACATATCGGCAAACTATGATACAAAGTCTGTAACAAGGTTAAGAAGCAAGAAATAAGTCAAGAAAAAAAGGAAAATAAGGATTAAAAACTGCTAAACAAGACTGAAAAAAACAAGTAATTAGATTCAAATTGAATTGTAGCAAAACGAGGTTAATAAGCAAGATAAACTATAGTAAAAATAAAAGGCAAGAGCGAGGTCAGGAAGCCTCAATATAAGGTCAAGAAGCCTCAATATAAGGTCAGGAAGCCTCAATATAAGGTCAGGAAGCCTCAATATAAGGTCAGGAAGCCTCAATATAAGGTCAGGAAGCCTTAATATAAGGTCAGGAAGCCTCAATATAAGGTCAGGAAGCCTCAATATAAGGTCAGGAAGCCTCAATATAAGGTCAGGAAGCCTCAATATAAGGTCAGGAAGCCTCAATATAAGGTCAGGAAGCCTCAATATAAGGTCAGGAAGCCTCAATATAAGGTCAAGAAGCCTCAATATAAGGTCAGGAAGCCTCAATACAAAAGTCAGGAAGCCTCAATATAAGGTCAGGAAGTCTCAATACAAAGGTCAGGAAGCCTCAATATAAGGTCAGGAAGCCTCAATATAAGGTCAGGAAGCCTCGATATAAGGTCAGGAAGCCTCAATATAAGGTCAGGAAGCCTCAATATAAGGTCAGGAAGCCTCAATATAAGGTCAGGAAGCCTCAATATAAGGTCAGGAAGCCTCAATATAAGGTCAGGAAGCCTCAATATAAGGTCAGGAAGCCTCAATATAAGGTCAGGAAGCCTCAATATAAGGTCAGGAAGCCTCAATATAAGGTCAGGAAGCCTCAATATAAGGTCAGGAAGCCTCAATATAAGGTCAGGAAGTCTCAATACAAAGGTCAGGAAGCCTCATTACAAGGTCAGGAAGCCTCAATACAAAGGTCAGGAAGCCTCATTACAAGGTCAGGAAGCCTCAATACAAGGTCAGGAAGCCTCAATATAAGGTCAGGAAGTCTCAATACAAGGTCAGGAAGCCTCAATACAAGGTCGGGAAGCCTCAGTACAAGGTCAGGAAGCCTCAGTACAAGGTCAGGAAGCCTCAGTACAAGGTCAGGAAGCCTCAATATAAGGTCAGGAAGTCTCAATACAAAGGTCAGGAAGCCTCATTACAAGGTCAGGAAGCCTCATTACAAGGTCAGGAAGCCTCAATACAAAGGTCAGGAAGCCTCATTACAAGGTCAGGAAGCCTCAATACAAGGTCAGGAAGCCTCAATATAAGGTCAGGAAGTCTCAATACAAGGTCAGGAAGCCTCAATACAAGGTCGGGAAGCCTCAGTACAAGGTCAGGAAGCCTCAGTACAAGGTCAGGAAGCCTCAGTACAAGGTCAGGAAACCTCAATATAAGGTCAGGAAGCCTCAGTACAAGGTCAGGAAGCCTCAATACAAGGTCAGGAAGCCTCAATACAAGGTCAGGAAGCCTCAATGCAAGGTCGGGAAGCCTCAATATGTGAAGACGATTGGAACATTCTAAACAGCTCCTATTTAAACTCAAACTCATTCACATATATATCTTGCCAACGCTTAATGCGTTCTACTGATCATTCCACGTCTCTTACCAGGCAATTTGTTCCATAAACCAACAACTATTTTTTCCCTAACCAGTATTTATCCAGGTCTTTTCTGAATCCAAACTTACGCCACTCTGTATCCATTGCAGGAAACTAACAATGCCTCGAAAATTGCATGCATAAACTGGACTCAGAAGGTAAAGCTGGAGAAATAGAACACGAGAGTAACATTCGACAAAGGATAAATGACCAAGATTAGGCAGCGAAACTGGAAATAGAAAACGGAGCAACGCGTCGTACGAGGTGCATAAATCTTAATCTACTGATGCAGTGGCAGTTGTTGGTAGCGCGAAGGTGGTTTGTATGTTACGATTAACGATGCAGATTATCGTTATTGTTTACTCGGGTGTGAGTTTGTGCCTGCTTCAGATTGCAATTTTGTGTTGCAATTGATATTACTGGTAAAAATAATTTGAGGTTTGTTATGGTAATTATCAGAAGAATGCCTTAAGCCAAGATTGTCATATGGCACTTGGAAGGAATATAAGGGTAGACTATAAGTTATGGTATACGAGGACGGACTTATGATCTATAACCTTGGACAGACTGTCCAAGGTTATAGATCAGACGCTTTCAGAAATATTAGCATTTATAGAGACCCTTCCCATGCGTTTTTCATGGAGTCAAGTGTGAAATGTTTGGTGTGTTTTCCCTAGAGTTTTTAATATATAATCTATTTTCTGAGACCCCAAAGAGTTGTTTCAGTGGTTTTTAATAAATGTTCTGAGAGAAGGGGGGGGGGGAGTGGGGAGAATGGACGAGGGAAGAGACGAATGGAGGGGGGGGCAAAGGTAAGGGGATGATGGGGGAAGGGTAAAAAAGAGGGAAAGTGACCCGGGTGCAGCCGGGTTATGGTAATTCTATTAATCTCTCTCTCTCTCTCTCTCTCTCTCTCTCTCTCTCTCTCTCTCTCTCTCTCTCTCTCTCTCTCTCTCTCTCTCTCTCTCTCTCTCTCTCTCTCATTTATATATATATATATATATATATATATATATATATATATATATTAGTATATTTTGGTAGCAGTTTTTCTTGTAAATTACCAACTGAGTGCCGGCGGGGGGATGGAAATAGCCTCGGCTACCATCCTCTTTTTTCCGGTCGTGTTGGTCGAGTGGTTAAGGGATTCTGTACGCCAGCAGAGTGTTCCTGGCAGTATGGGTTCGAGTCACTTCTGGGGTGTGAGTTTTCAGTTGCATATAGTCCTGGGGACCATTCAGGCTTGTTTGCATATATATATATATATATATATATATATATATATATATATATATATATATATATATATATATATATATATATATATATATATATATGTTTACATTTATGTTCCAATAATTACACTGTCATTTAGAAGACGCTGCAGATTTAAATAATTTCAGAGAATAAATTAAGTGATGTATCTTAAAAAACAGCTTTAATTATGTAAATGAGTAATTACGCATAAATTTGCATAACTATTAAACTCATCTTTATCTTGTTTATGCGACGTTGTGTAATTAATTTAATGTCCTTTGTGTATTAATATACTTAATTATTAATTTTTTTTACCCGACGGTAATGCCTTGTATTAATGGAGGGGAATTGGTCGGGGGGGGGGGGAGGGGGGGGGAGGGGGTGTAATTGGCTACCACAGACATAGTTTGGTAATTAAGTCCAGAAATAGTAGCAGAAATGTTGCTCTCTCTCTCTCTCTCTCTCTCTCTCTCTCTCTCTCTCTCTCTCTCTCTCTCTCTCTCTCTCTCTCTCTCTCTCTCTCTCTCTCTCTCTCTCTCTCGCTGTCTGTGCGAGTGTGAGAAGGAGTGAGAGAGAGAATGAGAGAGAGAGAGAGAGAGAGAGAGAGAGAGAGAGAGAGAGAGAGAGAGAGACAGAGAGAGAGAGAGAGATAAGAGATCAGAGGCGTGCTTACACAAAATAAATTATTGAAGGAGTGCGCAGGAGAGAGGCAGCCAAAGCTACATTCACTGCTCACCCAGCAGCCAGGCCTCCTAAGGCTCCCCAACGTCAAAAAATAAACGGTTAATTTAAAGTGTCTTCATCCTAACCTACCAGACTAAGCCAGAGGACCTAAAACAGAAAACGGGACAGTGCATCACTTTCGCCAGCCGCTTCCATTTTCTATTACGACAATTTTTGGCTTTAGGTAACGCATACGAGCGAAAAGCGACATTCTTTGTAGGAGGACAGGTTGTAGGAGGACAGGTTGTAGGAGGACAGGTTGTATGAGGACAGGTTGTAGGAGGACAGGCTGTAGGAGGACAGGTTGTAGGAGGACAGGCTGTAGGAGGACAGGTTGTGGGAGGACAGGTTGTAGGAGGACTGAACTGGTTGTAGGAGGACAGGTTGTATGAGGACAGGTTGTGGGAGGACAGGTTGTAGGAGGACTGAACTGGTTGTAGGAGGACAGGTTGTATGAGGACAGGTTGAAGGAGGACAGGTTGTAGGAGAACAGGCTGTAGGAGGACAGGTTGTATGAGGACAGGTTGTGGAAGGGCAGGTTGTAGGAGGACTGAACTGGTCGTAGGAGGACAGGCTGTAGGAGGACAGGTTGTAGGAGGACAGGTTGTAGGAGGACAGGTTGTGGGAGGACAGGCTGTAGGAGGACAGGCTGTAGGAGGACAGGTTGTAGGAGGACAGGTTGTAGGAGGACAGGTTGTAGGAGGACAGGTTGTAGGAGGACAGGCTGTAGGAGGACAGGCTTTAGGAGGACAGGTTGTAGGACAGGTTGTAGGAGGACAGGTTGTGGGAGGACAGGCTGTAGGAGGACAGGTTGTAGGAGGACAGGCTGTAGGAGGACAGGCTGTAGGAGGACAGGCTGTAGGAGGACAGGCTGTAGGAGGACAGGTTGTAGGAGGACAGGTTGTAGGAGGACAGGTTGTAGGAGGACAGGCTGTAGGAGGACAGGCTTTAGGAGGACAGGTTGTAGGACAGGTTGTAGGAGGACAGGTTGTGGGAGGACAGGCTGTAGGAGGACAGGTTGTAGGAGGACAGGTTGTAGGAGGACAGGTTGTAGGAGGATAGGTTGTAGGAGGACAGGTTGTAGGAGGACAAACTGTAGGAGGACAGGTTGTAGGAGGACAGGCTGTATGAGGACAGGCTGTATGAGGACAAGTTGTAGGAGGACAGGCTGTAGGAGGACAGGTTGTAGGAGGACAGGTTGTAGGAAGACAGGTTGTAGGAGGACAGGTTGTAGGAGAACAGGCTGTAGGAGGACAGGCTGTAGGAGGACAGGTTGTAGGAGGACAGGCTGTAGGAGGACAGACTGTAGGAGGACAGGCCGTATGAGGACAAGTTGTAGGAGGACAGGCTGTAGGAGGACAGGTTGTAGGAGGACAGGTTGTTGGAGGACAGGTTGTAGGAGAACAGGCTGTAGGAGGACAGGCTGTAGGAGGACAGGTTGTAGGAGGACAGGCTGTATGAGGACAGGTTGTAGAAGGACAGGCTGTAGGAGGACAGACTGTAGGAGGACAGGCCGTATGAGGACAAGTTGTAGGAGGACAGGCTGTAGGAGGACAGGTTGTAGGACAGGCTGTAGGGGGACAGGTTGTAGGAGGACAGGCTGTATGAGGACAAGTTGTACGAGGACAGGTTGTAGGAGGACAGGCTGTATGAGGACAAGTTGTACGAGGACAGGCTGTAGGAGGGCAGGTTGTAGGAGGACAGGTTGTAGGAGGACAGGTTGTAGGAGGACAGGCTGTAGGAGGACAGGTTGTAGGAGGACAGGCTGTAGGAGGACAGGTTGTAGGAGGACAGGCTGTAGGAGGACAGGCTGTAGGAGGACAAGTTGTATGAGGACAAGTTGTAGGAGGACAGGTTGTAGGAGGACAGGTTGTAGGAGGACAGGTTGTAGGAGGACAGGCTGTAGGAGGACAGGTAGTAGGAGGACAGGCTGTAGGAGGACAGGTTGTAGGAGGACAGGCTGTAGGGGGACAGGTTGTAGGAGGACAGGCTGTATGAGGACAAGTTGTAGGAGGACAGGTTGTAGGAGGACAGGTAGTAGGAGGACAGGCTGTAGGAGGACAGGTTGTAGGAGGACAGGCTGTAGGGGGACAGGTTGTAGGAGGACAGGCTGTATGAGGACAAGTTGTAGGAGGACAGGTAGTCTCCACAATAGCTTAATTAACCAACCAAAACGTATATTCCAGCTCTGAATTTAGTCTTTGAGCGAAGTATATGGAGTTTAACTGAAACTCTGAAAAGAAACTGTGCCCATTTGTTTCCGCCTCCACCGGGAATCGAACCCGGAACCTCAGGACTACGAATCCCGAGCGCTGTCCACTCAGCCGTCAGGCCCAATGTTGCAAATAGTTATCACGAGTTCTGGCTTCAAGAGGACGACGGTTGGATAACAAAGATAGCAATTATCTGTGCCTTAAACACAGGACTGGTGCCACACATTGGCACTCGTGGGGCCCCGGAAGGTTTAGTTCCATGTTCCATAAATACTATGGCACTTAGTTCCATGTGCCATAAATACTATGGCACTTTGTTGCATGTGCCATAAATACTATGGCACTTTGTTGCATGTGCCATAAATACTATGGCACTTTGTTGCATGTGCCATAAATACTATGGCACTTTGTTGCATGTGTCATAAATGCTGTGGCACTTTGTTGCATGTGCCATAAATACTATGGCACTTTGTTGCATGTGCCATAAATGCTGTGGCACTTAGTTCTATGTGCCATAAATACTATGGCACTTTGTTGCATGTGCCATAAATACTATGGCACTTTGTTGCATGTGCCATAAATGCTGTGGCACTTTGTTGCATGTGCCATAAATACTGTGGCACTTAGTTCCATGTGCCATAAATACCACCGACAAGTGATGGCAAGATGACTATGGCAATGCCACACGCAAACAATGTTTTTTTTCCCTCGAAATTCATAGTGGCTTTTTGTATTAAATGGCAACCCACCTTGCCACTGTCAGTGTTCACCACACCTGCATACACCTGCTGTGTCTAACCAGAAACGTATACTGACCCAACCAACGTAAACAAAGCCACAAGGGCCGTGACGAGGATTCGAACTTACGTCCGAGAGCATCCCAGACGTAGGTTCGAATCCTCGTCACGGCCGCCCTTATGGATTTGTTCATTGATGTTGATCTGTTGTTCAGCAACAACAACAACAGTTGTTGTTGTTGTTTAAGATTCACTACCTGGAACAAAAAATTCCAAGTAGCACGGGCTATGGTGAGCCCGTAGGACAGTGTACCGGTTACGGAACAACAGGGAACGAAGCCCTGGAAAGTAACGGGGAAGTTCTTGAATGGTTCACTATTGTCAGCACATTGGGGTCGTTCTATGAATTCGCAACAGTGTCATGTATCTATGAGAAAAAAATGTTGGAGCCGTTTGATGGGATCGAACCGGTGTCCTTGCACTCCCCAGACTCTCTCTCACACACACACACACACACACACACACACACACACACACACACACACACACACACACACACACACACACACACACACACACACACATCGAGGTAATAGGAATCTGTACACTAGTAGATTGACGGTTGAGAAGCGGTAATATATATATATATATATATATATATATATATATATATATATATATATATATATATATATATATATATATATATGCAGAATAACCACATATGAAAAATAGAAAATGCTTAACGCGTTTTCGGCTAATTCGCCTTCATCAGAGCAAAGTAGAATCAACAAAGATATTTGATTCTACTTTGCTCTGATGAAGGCGAATTAGCCGAAAACGCGTTAAGCATTTTCTATTTTTCATATGTGGTTATTCTGCATACTTGGATCAGTGTTTTTGTGATCATTGTTGCATATATATATATATATATATATATATATATATATATATATATATATATATATATATATATATATATATATATATATATATATATATATATATATTTCCACTGCAGTGGAAATAAATATTTCATTCAGCTGGGTACTTGGAGACTGGAACCGCCGACTCCACGAGCGCGAGGCAAAACCTCTATTGATTGGGCTATGAGTAGTGCCAATAAGGAAAGTTTCCAAGAAACAACTAACCGCTGGCCAACTGGAATATTATCTCCACGGTAGTGCGGTTTGGGCTGTGTAAATAATTTGAAATAGTTACTGGATTAGACAAGTTTATTACAACTGACTTAGATCAGAGAGGAGAAGCTTCGATCCTCGGTTAGAGGCTCGACACACCCACTGTGAAAAGGTTCGATCCTGGTTTTGAATACTCGACACGACCGAATTAGAGAGCGACGAAATGGTGTTGTTAATTTATTGTTAAAACCCACAGACAACCGAAGGCCGTTATGAGAAAGCGCTAAGCCAATGTGGCTATATAGGACTGGTACCAGATATGAGAGCTGGGAGCTGAAATATGAGGACGGGGGTTCCATCGTTCCTTCGCCCCCATCCTCGTTTATCAGAGACCCGAAACACAGCCGTAGACCAACAAAAGAAGGAAATATTAGAGAGTTGTAAAGGAGAAAAGAAATTGATGCTCCGAGAGAGAGAGAGAGAGAGAGAGAGAGAGAGAGAGAGAGAGAGAGAGAGAGAGAGTGTGAGAGAGAGAGAGAGAGAGAGAGAGAGAGAGAGAGAGAGAGAGAGAGAGAGAGAGAGAGAGAGAGAGAGGATAAAAGGAGAATCACACCAAGTCGCATTAGAACATTTTGTCAAAGCCATTAGTTACTTAAGAGCATTTCACATGCAGAGACAGAAGCGGTTGTTGAGGGCTGGAACTCTAGACCATTCTAGACTCATTATATACTTGACGAAATTACGGTTTCCAGACAGAAAAAAACTGCCTTTAAACAGTTTCCAGAAGGACAGAGACTCGGCAAGTCCTGTACAACAAAAGAGTATTGTTCATTGAACATTTAATAATTCGTTAATATGGACCGTAAAAGCCGTAAACGTGAAGCAAGAAGAGGAACTCTCTTGGAATAATCAGATTCTACATTAAACAAAACATTAATGGATGCTGGAAGCCTGGAAGACGACGGAGCCATTATAGACTCTCCAGGACTCATTAGATTCCAGTGAGTGGATCCTGGCTGGCAGGTAGAACCATCAGATATTCCACGACTTTCCAGCTTCCAGTCAGAATCACGACACCACTCAGATTGAGGGAAGAATTAGGATGTCGCTGACGTATAACTGAGATCCTGGAACGAGGCACAAAGTTGCAACACATCAAGAACTTCCAGTTGCGAGACAGACACCAAGCTGACAGCTACAGGTACATGATGTAACACAAATATATACAAGTTTATTTGACTTTCACAGTTGCCAAACAATCCCAGTAAACTCGGGCTCTTTCTCGACTCCGACTAGGGAATTCCCGGTTCGAATACTGGGATGAACAGAAATGGTTGGAGCTCACATTTCCTATCACCCAATGCACCTGTTCACCTAGCAGTAAATAGGTACTCCCAGGAGTTAGTCAACTTGCGTATAATCTTTATTGCACAAGTTAATAAAGTTTAACCTTTATTTTGATATAGATTTAATCCAACCAAATTCTTAATCCCGCGAAGAGAACCAGTTCAAATGGGCATTGACATTCGCCGGGCGCCTGAGGGGAGATTTGTTCGCTGGCAGGAACTGTCGCTGATAACGACGGCGACCGTTAACCAAAGTTTAGTCACCAATTTGGTTTTGGCGAGGGACGAGTGTGAAGGGGATGGTGCAACACAGAGGGGAGTTGCCCAACTGTATTGTTGCACAGGGCATGAAGGGACACGGGTAGGTGCAGAGAGAGAGAGAGAGAGAGAGAGAGAGAGAGACAGAGAGAGAGGCAGAGAGAGACAGACAGAAAGACAGAGATACAGAGACAGAGAGACAGACAGAGATAGGAAGGGAAACAATGACATACAACTCATTCTCTTCAAATAATAATTCTAATAGAAACTGTTTGGCAAACGTTGAGAAATGTACTTGTTGGAGCCCCCCCCCCCCCAAAAAAAAAGTAACTTAGAGTTTCGGGTTATTGAATTAATCTAAATGACCTAAAAAAATTTTTTGACATTAATGGTGAACCTAACTTAACTTATCCAAACAAATCTAGATCTAATATATGCTATCTTAGACCTAATATATGCTATCTTAGACCTAGCATATGCTATCTTAGACCTAATATATGCTATCTTAGACCTAACATATGCTCTCTTAGACCTAACATATGCTATCTTAGACCTAACATATGCTATCTTAGACCTAACATATGCTATCTTAGACCTAACATATGCTATCTTAGACCTAATATATGCTATCTTAGACCTAACATATGCTATCTTAGACCTAACATATGCTATCTTAGACCTAACATTTGCTATCTTAGACCTAACATATGCTATCTTATACCTAACATATGCTATCTTAGACCTAACGTATGCTATCTTAGACCTAACATATGCTATCTTAGACCTAACACATGCTATCTTAGACCTAACACATGCTATCTTACACCTAACATATGCTATCTTAGACCCAACATATGCTATCTTAGACCTAATATAGTACATATACGTGCTATACTATGCGTAATATCAGTTTGGATTTTGCCTTTTTTCGTGTTTTTTTTCAAAATTAATAGTACAAAAAAGTGAATATTGTTGCCTGCAACAGTCCTTAGTTGCTGTTCTCGACTAAATTATTGCAACAAGTACTGTCATTTTGGGAGACTGGGGTTGTATGTTGTATGCGTATGAAGTATGCTTTTTTTTTTAATGCCAGCAATATACAAATTACTTAATATACACGGAAATTAATACAGTATAATATGTAAGTGACCGCTCACTGTGTTTCAATACACAATCTGTCAACACACACATCCATACACATAGCCAGGATTGATAGTAATACACGGATGAAATACACGTTATATACAAGACTGTTTTGTCATTCATATAACTATAGACTCGTTGTTTAAAGGACTATTTACGTCAATGTTGAGTAGTAGTAGTAGTAGTAGTAGTAGTGATAGGCGTCCATTAGTGTCAGGAGACTATGGAGTTGCGCTCTGATTATCGGTCTGGAATGGCCTCTCCAGGGCGCAAAGCCTGGAGAGGTAGATACGTAGGGAGAAGCTGTTACCCATGCAGCAGGTCCCCCTCTCACCATCTCAACTCTAATGTTGAGTAGATGAACGTTTAATAGCTATATTAACACCTAATATTCTGTGGAGTAGTGGTCTACGCACTCGACTCATAACCAAAGGACCCCGGGTTCGATACCCGGGCAGAGGGGGGGGGGGAAGAGTTTTTATAGGCACTAAGGCAAGTGGGTAGCGTTAGCCCCTCGCTCGTTACCCTTGTGTGCAGGAGGCAGGAACGAGGCTGTACGGTCGTTATGATGTGATTTACACCTCTCACCCTCGCTATTGTCTGCACTACTGATATTGTGACTGTGAATGTACATATTGTGCTTGTGTCTGTACATATTTTAACTGTAACTGTAGTTATTATGACTAAAGATATATTATAACTTTTGTCTCTTAGGTTAGGGCAAAGACACAACTTTACCCGTTTTCTTAACATTGGGAAATCTTAGGAAAACGGGCTGATGCTTTACCCTCTGTTATCTAAGAGAAACTTAAATAGATAAGGATATCAAGAGCACAATAAAATTATAGCAGCCATGCCAGGTGTGGGTGTGGGGGGGGGGGGGTTCACTGTTGCCAGTGTACTACAGATCCATAAGGGCCGTGACGAGGATTCGAACCTACGTCCGAGAGCATCCCAGATGCTGCCTTAATCGACTGCGCTACGACATAGTTCGAATCCTCGTCACGGCCCTTGTGGATTTGTTCATTTGATGCATCACGCTATTGTGATTTCTGTGTGTAATGGCTGCATGTAGTTTTTCACTGGACCTACACGCGAGGCATATTATACATCCTCAAAAGGATTCACTGGTCAATGTTTCTGATGCAGTGAAGAGACCTGAAGGTCGGAACAACAAATATCATTAGTGAATTTGGTTCATCTTGCTACCTGGTTGAAAGTAAATTTACTTTATAGTGTTTTAAATTTGTTTTGGGAGTGAACTGTGGCACCTACACAATGGTGACCTTGGAAAGCTTGATTGCGAATAGAGGAGATGTTGACCAATCCACACACTAGAAATTGAAGAGACGACGACGTTTCGATCCGTCCTGGACCATTTATCAAGTCGATAGAGGCTTGATAAATGGTCAATGACGGACCGAAACGCCTCTCCAATTTCTAGGGGGTCCCATTTGGTCAACATTTTTTTTCAGTCACGTTGTTGCGACTCTGCAACATGGTGGAGATGTCTTAGACGTCTGTTTCCTGCCTGGCCTGGTGTCCTCACCCACACTTAAGGAAAAAATAATCCACGATTGAATGATTTTATTTTGCCTGAAAGAACTCACCCGTCCAGTAAACTCAATCATCTTTCTTCTCAGACATTCACTTATCACTGGTCACTCCTTTTCCAGAAATATTTACTCAAATATATATATATATATATATATATATATATATATATATATATATATATATATATATATATATATATATATATATATATATATATATATATATATATATATATGTATGCGGAAAAAACACAAAGAAATGGGGGGAGATATATATATATATATATATATATATATATATATATATATATATATATATATATATATATATATATATATAATATGTGTGTGTGTGTTATCCTGTCCCGAGTCTACAGGATAGGATAGCACAACTCGTCACGAGGACGAGCCTCCAGCTGGATACTTGGAAGGATTAGGGATTTACTGTTACACAGATGGATTACTTGCAGGGATTTTGTGAGTCCAATTGAAGTGAGATCGGTGTTATATGAGCTGTGTGTGTGTGTGTTTTTTACTCTTTATTTTATTTTATTATATGTATTTTGTGTGTGTGTGTGTGTGGGTGTGTACTTACCTAGTTGTGTTTGCGGGGGTTGAACTCTGGCTCTTTGGTCCCGCCTCTCAACTGTCAATCAACTGGTGTACAGATTCATGAGCCTACTGGGCTCTATCATATCTACATTTGAAACTGTGTATGGAGTCTGCCTCCACCACATCACTGTCTAATGCATTCCATCTGTTAACTACTCTGATACTGAAAAAGTTCTTTCTAACGTCCCTGTGGCTCATTTGGGTACTCAGTTTCCACCTGTGTCCCCTTGTTCGGGTACCATCCTTGTTAAACATTTTATCTTTATCTACCCTATCAATTCCTCTGAGAATTTTGTAGGTTGTGATCATGTCTCCCCTTACTCTTCTATCTTCCAGTGTCGTGAGGTGCATTTCCCGCAGCCTGTCCTCGTAACTCATGCCTCTTAGTTCTGGGACTAACCTAGTGGCATACCTCTGAACTTTTTCCAGCTTCGTCTTGTGCTTGACAAGGTACGGGCTCCATACTGGGGCCGCATACTCCAGGATTGGTCTTACATATTTGGTATACAAGGCTCTGAATGATTCCTTGCATAGGTTCCTGAAGGCAGTTCTGATGTTAGCCAGCCTCGCATACGCCGCAGATGTTATTCACTTGATGTGGGCTTCAGGAGACAGGTTTGGTGTGATATCAACTCCTAGATCTTTCTCTCTGTCCGTTTTATGAAGGACTTCATCTCCCATTCTGTATCCTGTGTCTGGCATCCTGTTTCCCACTGCTTAGTTTCATTACCTTACATTTACTCGGGTTGAACTTTAGTAGCCATTTGTTGGATCATTCATTCAGTCTGTCTAGGTCATCTTGTAGCCTCATACCTTCTTCCTTCGTCTTAATCCTCCTCATAATTTATGCATCATCAGCAAATAATGAGAGAAATGATTCTATACCCTCTGGTAGATCATTTACATATATCAGAAACAGTATGGGTCCAAGGACTGAACCCTGCGGGACTCCACTGGTGACGTCTCGCCTATCTGAGACCTCACCCCCTCACAGTGACTCGCTGTCTTCTGTTACTTAGGTACTCCCTTATCCAATGAAGTACCCTCCCTTTCACTCCTGCCTGCATCTCCAGCTTTCGCACTAGTCTCTGGTGTGGCACTGTGTCAAAGGCTTTCTGGTAGTCCAAAAATATGCAGACTGCCCACCCCTCTCTTGCCTGATTCTTGTTGCCTGGTCATAGAATTCAATTAACCCTGTGAGGCAGGACTTGCCATCCCTGAAACCATGTTGGTCTTGTGTCACAAAGTTCCTTCGCTCCAGATGTTCCACTAGCTTTTTTCACACAATTTTCTCCAATAACGTGCATGGTATGCAGGTTAGGGACACTGGCCTGTAGTACAGTGCCTCCTGTCTGTCCCCCTTCTCGTATATCGGGACTACGTTAGCCGTCTTCTAAATTTTTGACAGTTCACCTGTTACCAGTGATTTGTTATACACCATGGAGAGTGGCAGGCACAGTGCTTCTGCTCCTTCCTTTAGTATCCATGGTGATATTCCATCCGGGCCTATAGCCTTTGTCACATCCAACTCCAGCAAGGCTTCCTTACATCTCCACTGGTAATCTCAAATTCCTCTGGTGTTGCCTGGTTAAATATTCCATCTCTTATCTCTGGAACTTTTCCTTGCTCTAATGTGAAAACTTCCTGGAATTTCTTATTGAGTTCCTCGCACACTTCTTCGTCGTTTGTAGGGAATCTGTCTGGCCCTATCCTCAGTTTCATTACCTGTTCCTTCACTGTTGTTTTTCTCCTGATGTGGTTGTACAGCAATTTAGGTGTGTATGTGTGTGTATGTGTGTGTATGTGTGTGTGTGTGTGTGTGTGTGTGTGTGTGTGTGTGTGTGTGTGTGTGTGTGTGTTTGTGTGTGTGTGTGTGTGTGTATTCACCTAGTTGTGCTTGCGGGGGTTGAGCTCTGCTCTTTCTGCCCGCCTCTCAACTGTCAATCAATCAACTGTAACTAACTACTATTTTTTTTCTCCCACACACACTCACCCAAGAAGCAGCTCCGTAACAGCTGTCTAACTCCCAGGTACCTATTTACTACTAGGTAACAGGGGCATCAGGGTGAAAGAAACTTTGCCCATTTGTTTCTGCCTGGTCTGGGAATCGAACCCGGCCCACAGAATTACGAGTCCTGCGCGCTGTCCGCTCAGCTTCCAGACCCTCCAGTGTGTGTGTGTGTGTGTGTGTGATTTTGAGTGAGGACAACCACAGAATTTGTTTGCTCAGCAAGATATGGTACACTGAGCCATAGACACACACATGGGACAAGGATACTAACAATGACCAATTTCATGAAAATGTCCCCCTACAAGCCCTCAAGCATAGGCCTACCCTAACTCTCGTTGCAAGCTGTGTTGCACAGCGTTGAGTTATCATCTTTAACCTCGGCTTTGAGCTGTCGCTGGTCGTATTTTGTTTGGCCCAAACTTTCCAGTGAGACCCAAATTTCCACTTTCTGGAAAGGGAAAGTAGCTCTCAACTTACAACCGAATTCAATAATTTCCCTAATTTTTGCTAGGGTATTACGAAATATATTTTAACAAAAATAGTAATTTTAACAAAATAGTAATAATTTTTTTTCACGAAATTGGTTTGTATATCTCCCTAGAGCCCCTCACCCTTCCCGTTTTCATTAACAATAAACATTACTCCGCCGCATTCCATTTCAAACTTTTCCCCCGTTTTCTCTCTATTTCTGGTACTACGGCATTTTGCTCGCGCCGTTGTCTGCCTCTGTTAGTCTCAGTCTTTTAAGTCTTCAACAATTGCTGTCACCATTGTGGGCTTGGTGCGTGTCCCAGGAGGGAGATACAGTGCAGCTGGGGTTTTATTTGTGGTGTGTGTTGGACTTGAGGCCTATATCGTGTGTTGGACTTAATGTCTTTGTCGTGTGTTGGACTTATTGTCTTTGTCGTGTGTTGGACTTAATGTCTTTGTCGTGTGTTGGACTTAATGTCTTTGTCGTTTGTTGGACTTAATGTCTTTGTCGTGTGTTGGACTTAATGTCTTTGTCGTGTGTTGGACTTAATGTCTATACTGTCCACAGCTAAAAGGAAACTGTCAGTGTACATAAACGCAGTGTATATATATATATATATATATATATATATATATTTTATTAAATATGACCGAAAAAGTAAGATTAATAATTCTAACACGAATTTTCTCAATCTTTCGTACATTATGCTTCACTGTTGGAGGTAAATCAAAAATCACTTCTCCAAAATTCATTTTTATTTCTAGTCTGACGCGACACGGGCGCGTTTCGTAAAACTTATTACATTTTCAAAGACTTCACAAATACACAACTGATTAGAACTTGCATTTCCCTGATTTTATATCTACATTTGAGTGAGGTGGGAAGGGTGATGTGGCATTACATTTGAGTGAGGTGGGAAGGATGATGTGGCATTAGAGGATATTAATAGGGTATTAAAAGTATCAACACAAGACAGAACACGAAACAATGGATATTGAATAGAAGTGTTTGTAGAAAGCCTATTGGTCCATATTTCTTGATGCTTCTATATTGGAGCGGAGTCTTGAGGTGGGTAGAATATAGTTGTGCAATAATTGGCTGTTGATTGCTGGTGTTGACTTCTTGATGTGTAGTGCCTCGCAAACGTCAAGCCGCCTGCTATCGCTGTATCTATCGATGATTTCTGTGTTGTTTACTAGGATTTCTCTGGCGATGGTTTGGTTATGGGAAGAGATTATATGTTCCTTAATGGAGCCCTGTTGTTTATGCATCGTTAAACGCCTAGAAAGAGATGTTGTTGTCTTGCCTATATACTGGGTTTTTTGGAGCTTACAGTCCCCAAGTGGGCATTTGAAGGCATAGACGACGTTAGTCTCTTTTAAAGCGTTCTGTTTCGTGTCTGGAGAGTTTCTCATGAGTAGGCTGGCCGTTTTTCTGGTTTTATAGTAAATCGTCAGTTGTATCCTCTGATTTTTGTCTGTAGGGATAACGTTTCTATTAACAATATCTTTCAGGACCCTTTCCTCTGTTTTATGAGCTGTGGAAAAGAAGTTCCTGTAAAATAGTCTAATAGGGGGTATAGGTGTTGTGTTAGTTGTCTCTTCGGAGGTTGCATGGCTTTTCACTTTCCTTCTTATGATGTCTTCGATGAAACCATTGGAGAAGCCGTTATTGACTAGAACCTGCCTTACCCTACAGAGTTCTTCGTCGACTTGCTTCCATTCTGAGCTGTGGCTGAGAGCACGGTCGACGTATGCGTTAACAACACTCCTCTTGTACCTGTCAGGGCAGTCGCTGTTGGCATTTAGGCACATTCCTATGTTTGTTTCCTTTGTGTAGACTGCAGTGTGGAAACCTCCGCCCTTTTCCATGACTGTTACATCTAGAAAAGGCAGCTTCCCATCCTTTTCCGTCTCGTAAGTGAAACGCAGCACGGAACTCTGCTCAAATGCCTCCTTCAGCTCCTGCAGATGTCTGACATCAGGTACCTGTGTAAAAATGTCGTCAACATACCTGCAGTATATGGCCGGTTTCAAGTTCATGTCGACTAAGACTTTTTGCTCGATGGTACCCATGTAGAAGTTTGCAAACAGGACACCTAGGGGAGAACCCATAGCGACCCCATCTACTTGCTTATACATATGCCCATCCGGGCTCAAGAAGGGTGCCTCTTTAGTACAAGCTTGGAGTAGTTTCCTCAGAATACTTTCTGGCATGTCAAGAGGAGTACAGGCTGGATCACGATACACTCTGTCGGCTATCATTCCGATTGTCTCGTCCACAGGTACGTTGGTAAACAGCGATTCTACGTCCAACGAGGCTCTTATCCCTGTGGCCCGTGCGCCCCGCAGTAAGTCCACAAATTCCTTTGGAGACTTCAGGCTGAAGGCGCAAGGAACATAAGGAGTCAGCAGGCCATTGAGTCGCTTTGCCAATCTGTACGTGGGTGTGGGTATCTGGCTAATGACGACATTTTTACACAGGTACCTGATGTCAGACATCTGCAGGAGCTGAAGGAGGCATTTGAGCAGAGTTCCGTGCTGCGTTTCACTTACGAGACGGAAAAGGATGGGAAGCTGCCTTTTCTAGATGTAACAGTCATGGAAAAGGGCGGAGGTTTCCACACTGCAGTCTACACAAAGGAAACAAACATAGGAATGTGCCTAAATGCCAACAGCGACTGCCCTGACAGGTACAAGAGGAGTGTTGTTAACGCATACGCCGACCGTGCTCTCAGCCACAGCTCAGAATGGAAGCAAGTCGACGAAGAACTCTGTAGGGTAAGGCAGGTTCTAGTCAATAACGGCTTCTCCAATGGTTTCATCGAAGACATCATAAGAAGGAAAGTGAAAAGCCATGCAACCTCCGAAGAGACAACTAACACAACACCTATACCCCCTATTAGACTATTTTACAGGAACTTCTTTTCCACAGCTCATAAAACAGAGGAAAGGGTCCTGAAAGATATTGTTAATAGAAACGTTATCCCTACAGACAAAAATCAGAGGATACAACTGACGATTTACTATAAAACCAGAAAAACGGCCAGCCTACTCATGAGAAACTCTCCAGACACGAAACAGAACGCTTTAAAAGAGACTAACGTCGTCTATGCCTTCAAATGCCCACTTGGGGACTGTAAGCTCCAAAAAACCCAGTATATAGGCAAGACAACAACATCTCTTTCTAGGCGTTTAACGATGCATAAACAACAGGGCTCCATTAAGGAACATATAATCTCTTCCCATAACCAAACCATCGCCAGAGAAATCCTAGTAAACAACACAGAAATCATCGATAGATACAGCGATAGCAGGCGGCTTGACGTTTGCGAGGCACTACACATCAAGAAGTCAACACCAGCAATCAACAGCCAATTATTGCACAACTATATTCTACCCACCTCAAGACTCCGCTCCAATATAGAAGCATCAAGAAATATGGACCAATAGGCTTTCTACAAACACTTCTATTCAATATCCATTGTTTCGTGTTCTGTCTTGTGTTGATACTTTTAATACCCTATTAATATCCTCTAATGCCACATCATCCTTCCCACCTCACTCAAATGTAATGCCACATCACCCTTCCCACCTCACTCAAATGTAGATATAAAATCAGGGAAATGCAAGTTCTAATCAGTTGTGTATTTGTGAAGTCTTTGAAAATGTAATAAGTTTTACGAAACGCGCCCGTGTCGCGTCAGACTAGAAATAAAAATGAATTTTGGAGAAGTGATTTTTGATTTACCTCCAACAGTGAAGCATAATGTACGAAAGATTGAGAAAATTCGTGTTAGAATTATTAATCTTACTTTTTCGGTCATATTTAATAAAATATGTCTACAGGAAAGACTGCTACCAAAATATACTAATATATATATATATATATATATATATATATATATACACCTTTAGGTGTATACATCTCTTGGGGGGGGGGGGCAGGGGCGGTGTGTATATCTCGACTTGTTTAATTTAACTCTCTCTAACCCACTACAATTCTATCTACATTTGAACCTTTGAATGGTATTATCTATGACTTATTCCTCCTTTAGATCATTTAATTTACTCTTCTTCGGCTAAGGAAATATTTTATTATATCCCGTTGGCTCTAAACATTTTGTCTTTATCGTATTAATAACCCGTGGGATCTTATACGTCGTACACATGTCTCAGCATTCCCGTCGCTTGTATAATGCAGTAAGATCAAGCTTCCTCAGTCTTTCCTCATACTTAATTTATCTCTGTTCTGGGACCTGTCTTGTGGCATATCTCTGAACTCTTTTGTGTCTTGGGCTTTACTATAGATGGGAGGTTCAGTCAGGGGTTGCATGCTGGTCTCACGTACGTGGTTCACAGTGCCCTGAATGTTTCCATCTCCAGAATTTCTGGAAGCTACTCGGATGTCATTCGCAAATGACGTGACTCTGATGACGTGTGTCTCTGGAGGCAGATTTGCTATTACGTCATGTCTAAATAATGTTTAGACATGACATAATACAATAAATACAATAAATAAACTATAATAAAATAAAAAACCTTTTTCTTGTTTTTTTTCGATTCTGGGAGCTGCTTTCCCCCTCACTATCTCCCTCCCTCACTCCTACTACCTTACATTGGCTTGGGTTGAAGTCGAACAGCCATCTTTCAGATCATTCCTGCCGTGTTTTTCAGGTAGAAAGAGAGAGAGAGAGAGAGAGAGAGAGAGAGAGAGAGAGAGAGAGAGAGAGTAGGGGACAGAGAGAGAGAGAGAAGGGGACAGAGAGAGAGAGAGAGAGAGAGAGAGAGAGAGAGAGAGAGAGAGAGAGAGAGCATTCAGGATTCTTGCTATTGCATCTATCTTGGTGACAGTATACTTTTTTTACGTGTTGCAACATCTTGGTATAATACGTAATAATTGCAATGTTTTCCATAACTTTCACCTCTAATGTAGTGGTCATGTCGCAAGATGCTGGATGAGTTGGTGAGGTAAATGTTGCAGCATCCAGGCATCGCATCTCGGATTTTTCTCGTGGCGAATATAATTATAGTGGGAGATGTAAACATGGGGCAGTTTATCTTGGGGGTCACAGTAATTAGTGGTGGGTTTTAATAATGTGGGACGAGCACCACGCTTAGGGCTAGGGGTAAGGTGCCTCATTGACCCTTATGTCTGTGTGTCTGTGTGTCTGTCTGTCTGTCTGTCTGTCTGTCTGTCTGTCTGTCTGTCTGTCTCTCTCTCTCTCTCTCTCTCTCTCTCTCTCTCTCTCTCTCTCTCTCTCTCTCTCTCTCTGTCCCCTTCTCTCTCTCTCTCTGTCCCCTTCTCTCTCTCTCTCTCTCTCTCTCTCTCTCTCTCTCTCTCTCTCTCTCTCTCTCTCTCTCTCTCTCTCTCTCTCTCTCTCTCTCTGTTACATCTAGAAAGGGCAGCTTCCCATCCTTCTCCATCTCGTAAGTGAAACGCAACACAGAATTCCGCTCAAATGCCTCCTTCAGCTCCTGCAGATGTCTGACATCAGGTACCTGTGTAAAAATGTCAACATACTTGCAGTATATGGCCGGTTTCAAGTTCATGTCGACTAAGACCTTTTGTTCGATGGTACCCATGTAGAAGTTCGCAAACAGGACACCTAGGGGAGAACCCATGGCGACCCCATCTACTTGCTTATACATGTGCCCATCCGGGCTCAAGAAGGGTGCCTCTTTAGTACAAGCTTGGAGTAGTTTCCTTAGAATGTTTTCTGGTATGTCAAGAGGTTGCGTTTCACTTATGAGATGGAGAAGGATGGGAAGCTGCCCTTTCTAGATGTAATAGTCATGGAAAGGAGCGGAGGTTTCCACACTGCAGTCTACACTAAGGAAACAAACATAGGAATGTGCCTCAATGCCAACAGTGACTGCCCAGACAGGTACAAGAGGAGTGTTGTTAACGCATATGTCGACCGTGCTCTCAGCCACAGCTCAGGATGGAAGCAAGTCGATGAAGAACTCTGTAGGGTAAGGCAGGTCCTAGTCAACAACGGCTTCTCCAATGGTTTCGTTGAAGACATCATAAGAAGGAAAGTGAAATGCCATGCAACCTCTGAAGAGACAACTAACACAACACCTATACCCCCTATTAGACTATTTTACAGGAACTTCTTTTCCACAGCTCATAAAACGGAGGAAAGGGTCCTGAAAGATATTGTTAATAGGAATGTTATCCCTACAGACAAAAATCAGAAGATACAATTGACGATTTACTATAAAACCAAAAACAAATTATTATTATATATATATATATATATATATATATATATATATATATATATATATATATATATATATATATATATATATATATATATATATATATAATATATCGTGCATCCAAAAGTACGCGTTCTAAAAATGTGTTTTTGTTAATTTATGATGGAATTGTGTTGTGAACAATTTGGACTATTAAGACAAAAGATTTAATTTCTGCTTTTCCCGACTCGATCTGAAATGTAAAAAAAAAAAAACAGTATTCCACAAAGCAGAGAAATGATGAGGTGTTGGGTGGGGATGTGTGCAGACAATTTCCTCGTAATTGTTTGAAATTGTTGAGTGATTGTTCTGACGTAGATGTATTTACCTTGTATAATAAACCCGGGAACGCTGGATTGTGGATTAGGATAAATCCTGGGATTAGTTAAGTTGCAGCAAGCGTTGTTATCCAGCCATGGACACATAGCTCACGAGATAAGTCAGTAGGAGCCGTGACGAGCAGGAGGATTCGAACCCTATGTATGCTCTGGAGAGTACCAAGCAAATACCTTCATAGCCAGCCCACTAGGCCACAACACGGTCAAGGCGGGAGCTTGGTGAGTACCCGGGTTCGACTCCCAGGCACGGCGCCTACTGATTTCCTCATTGATACGTCACTTTCATGCGGTTTTCCCCTGCTTCCTAACCACTTGGGAAGGACGGTATAGAACGACGGTCTCGCTTCATGCAGGTCGGCGTTCAATCCCCGACCGTCCAAATGTCATGAGGAAGGAGGGATTATGAGAATGAGAGGAGGGGAATGAATGGAAGGAGACGAAGAGAATGAAAGTGTAGGGAAGGGGAAAGGAACAGAGAGGGAGGAGAAAGGAGGGAGATGGCAGGAAAAAATGGTGAAGAGGAGAGAGGAAGGAGAGGTAGAAGAGGGAAGAATTAGAGAGAAAAGGAAGAGATAAGGCAGTGAGAAAAGAGGAAAGAAAATAAGGAGAAGAATAGGAAAGAAGAGATAGACAAAGAGTAGTAAAGCAAGGAAGGAAGAAAGGAAGTGATGAGAGAGAGAATTAAGATGAGACTAAAAACCTCGCTAACCAAATAATAATTAGAAAAATAACCAAAATAAGACAAAAAATATCAAACATTGGGTATTGAAAACTCATTTTTAACTGACATCTTTTTTATGACATTTTTTTTAAACTGACATTTTTAATACCAAGAAAATCCCACCAGTTTCTCACAACTGTCAGCCTCTTGAATTAATGACAAAGTTCGATTTCAATTGAATTAAAACTTGCTGAGCGATGCACCAAAATTCAATACTGAGTCATTTAAATCATTTTTTTTGGGCCATTCATGTTTCCCCCCAAAAAATGTCCCCCCCCCCCCTCAGCCCCCCCCCAACACACAGCTCCATTGGTCTGAAAATCTTTGATTGGTGAAGATTGGCAGAGGGACATTGATGAGTCAGGATTGACAGATTATTGATGACTGAGGATTAATATGACATTAATCAATCGACGTCGGTCAATTGGTTAATGAGGATTGACGGAGTGGTCGCATTAGCAGTGGTAGCTAATCTTGAAATGTTTTTTTTTTTTTGGTTGCTAATTCTTCTTCTCCTCCTCCTCCTCCTGTCTCTCGTTTCTCTCTCTCTCTTGCTTCTCCTCGACTCTACTTTAGGCGCCATATTAACCAGTCCGTCAGGCCAGTGACATGGCCGGACTTTCTGGCCAAAAGGCAGTCCCTGGCCGGACTTTCTGGCCAAAAAGAAGTCCCTGGCCGGACTTTCTGGGCAAAAGGAAGTCCCTGGCCGGACTTTCTGGCCAAAAGGAAGTCCCTGCCCGGACTTTCTGGCCAAAAGGAAGTCCCTGCCCGGACTTTATGGTCAAAAGGATGTCCCTGGCCGGACTTTCTGGCCAAAAGGAAGTCCCTGGCCGGACTTTCTGGTCAAAAGGAAGTCCTTGGCCGGACTTGAGAGTTGTGTACAGCTGTCAGTCGTGGCAGCTCTGGCTGTCACGACTTTCAGAGCGACTTCGGGCCAGAGTTATTCACTAGAGACATCACTTCGGGCCAGAGTTATTCACTAGAGACATCACTTCGGGCCAGAGTTATTCACTAGAGACATCACTTCGGGCCAGAGTTATTCACTAGAGACATCACTTCGGGCCAGAATTGTTCACTAGGGACATCACTTCGGGCCAGAGTTATTCACTAGAGACATCACTTCGGGCCAGAATTGTTCACTAGAGACATCACTTCGGGCCAGAATTGTTCACTAGAGACATCACTTCGGGCCAGAATTGTTCACTAGAGACATCACTTCGGGCCAGAATTGTTCACTAGAGACATCACTTCGGGCCAGAATTGTTCACTAGAGACATCACTTCGGGCCAGAATTGTTCACTAGAGACATCACTTCGGGCCAGAATTGTTCACTAGGGACATCACTTCGGGCCAGAATTGTTCACTAGAGACATCACTTCGGGCCAGAATTGTTCACTAGAGACATCACTTCGGGCCAGAATTGTTCACTAGAGACATCACCTCGGGCCAGAATTGTTCACTAGAGACATCACTTCGGGCCAGAATTGTTCACTAGAGACATCACTTCGGGCCAGAATTGTTCACTAGAGACATCACTTCGGGCCAGAATTGTTCACTAGAGACATCACTTCGGGCCAGAGTTGTTCACTAGGGACATCACTTCGGGCCAGAATTGTTCACTAGAGACATCACTTCGGGCCAGAATTGTTCACTAGAGACATCACTTCGGGCCAGAGTTGTTCACTAGGGACATCACTTCGGGCCAGAGTTGTTCACTAGAGACATCACTTCGGGCCAGAATTGTTCACTAGAGACATCACTTCGGGCCCTTGAACTCTACGGGTTGCCCAGTTTCGTGCGCTTCAGGTCAGACCAAACCGTCGGGTTTATTCTCGACTCACAATCGATAATTCCGGGTTCGAATCCCGGGCGGGACAGAAATGGTTGACACAGTTTCCTTTCACCTAATGCAGCTGTTCACCTAGCAGTAAGTAGGTACTCAGGAGTTAGTCAGCTTGTTGTGGGGTGCCGTCCTGGGAGGGGGAGGGACCTCGAAATATGCCTAACGTGTATGAATACACGCTGGCTTCATGTCCCCGGACACAATGA
>NC_091163.1:3943181-3960769 GCF_040958095.1 Procambarus clarkii | reverse complement strand
CACCAGTTGCAAAGTGCTCCTGGCAGTATGGGTTCGAATCACTTTTGGGGTGTGAGTTTTCAGTTATATATATATATATATATATATATATATATATATATATATATATATATATATATATATATATATATATATATATATATATATATATTATTCCCCATCTATGACATTTCTGTATAAGTTGCGATTCATATTTGATCGTCTGACGTGTAGAGAGATGACTAAATAGGGTCCAGTCTGCACATTTTCCGGTTCATGTTGAAAGTCAAACAAAAAGATTAAACCTGGCAGCTTCCAGCAGAGCAGCTTCCACTTACATGAGTGTCCCCTTGTCTCTTGACCTGCTCCAGCCTCTGCCCCATCATTTGACGCACTGAAAATGGGGTTGAAGTGTGTGTGAGTGTGTGTGTGTGTGTGTGTGTGTGTGTGTGTGTGTGTGTGTGTGTGTGTGTGTGTGTGTGTGTGTGTGTGTGTGTGTGTGTGTGTGTGAGTATGTTGAGCAGGATTAATATGTACGGTGAAGGTGTTGACATACGATGAAGTTGGGTGTGGGGGGGGGGGTTTCACCCGTCCTCATACTGTGCTCAAAAATGAGGTTGTCAAAGTTGTCTCAAAGTTGTCAGTTCGTAACCAAATATACAACTGCTTTGTCTAATGCGAACTCAACCAACCCACTCTGTCGAGCGCCATGCATAGAAAACGTCTATATTACGGGGGGGGGGGGGTTAATTTTTGTTACTGATACGTCGCATTTCTAACGGATTTATGGATCCCGTAAAGAAATTACGATGTATTAATTGAAAATATGGGTTGAAAGCACGAAGGAATCATGTTGGGTCGTGTTCCCTTCGTAGGTGATACCTGGTGTGTGTGTCTCCCAACTGGTATGAGATATTGAATACCATGCATTTTGCCCTATCTTTCTCCCTTTTTCCCTGCTTCGTGATAGTGTCTCTCTCTCTCTCTCTCTCTCTCTCTCTCTCTCTCTCTCTCTCTCTCTCTCTCTCTCTCTCTCTCTCTCTCTCTCTCTCTCTCTCTCTCTCTCTTTCTCTCTCTCTTTCTCTCTCTCTCTCTCTCCCTCCCTCCCTCCAAAAAAACGGTTAAACGGTCCTCAAATCAACTGCCGCGCGCGAGTTCATATTCCTTTTTAAACATGGCTGCCGCGGCGATTCAAAAACTTATAGTCAATACGCCAATGATGGAGTCTGTATTTAACAAACCTGTTCAGTCAACCCTCTCCTCGTCTTCCTCGTGTAACCTTTGTGAGGGATTTCGACGATTGGTTAGGTTAGGATAAATTAGCTAACTGTTAGGATGGGATAGGCTAGTGTCGGGGGTAGGGGGTAGAAATAGCCTAAGCTACTCTATCCCTTTGAGATGTATTTTCTTGTCTCAGTAAACATACTTGAACTTGGCTAGTGTCGGTAGCTTAAGTTTGGTTACATTAAGTTCATTTAAGTTAGGTTTGGTTTGAGTTAGGGTAAAATAGGCCAAAAAAATCAAGGTTTTCGGGCTGATTAAACACACGCTTTTCGGACCAGTATGTGTAGGTTAGGTTAGGTTAGGTTAAGTTAGATTGGGAGTGGTTAGGTTAGGCTAGGTTAGGTTAGGTTAGGATAGGTTGGGTTAGATAAGGTTTGTTTAAAGCGTATTGCTGACATAGAGGGGTACATAGTTTGTTTCAGCCTCTTCACTGTCCTGTGTGACAGTGAATATGACCACCATCCGTTTCGGGTCGTTTCGGGTCGTTTCCTTGCTTTGAAGTCCTACCTCTTTAAGTCTCACATGACCGTCGTACTCGGTATGATTTTCGACTCTTTGATACTGACCACAGGAGATGAGTATACCACTCTCTTGCCCCCCCTCTTTGTTGAGAGAGGGGAACGCGCCGGCGATGAGGAGGAGCCAAAGGCGACCTTGTGTACACGCGCATTAGAGGCGAAAGTCACCGGAAAGGTCGCCTGGTGCAGTGGTTAAGAGAGACGCAGTTTCACAGTTACTGTGTTCCTTATGGTACACGTTCCAATATTGATCTCACCGTAGCTCATGAGGCACTGTGCATCACCATCACTGTTGTTCATTGGGTACTGTGCATCACCATCACTGTTGTTCATTGGGTACTGTGCATCACCATCACTGTACCTCATGTGGCACTGTGCATCACCATAACTGTACCTCATGAGGCACTGTGCATCACCATCACTGTAGTTCATGGGGCACTGTGCATCACCATCACTGTACCTCATGAGGCACTGTGCATCACCATCACTGTAGTTCATGAGGCACTGTGCATCACCATCACTGTAGTTCATGGGGCACTGTGCATCACCATCACTGTACCTCATGAGGCACTGTGCATCACCATCACTGTACCTCATGAGGCACTGTGCATCACCATCACTGTACCTCATGAGGCACTGTGCATCACCATCACTGTACCTCATGAGGCACTGTGCATCACCATCACTGTACCTCATGAGGCACTGTGCATCACCATCACTGTACCTCATGTGGCACTGTGCATCACCATCACTGTACCTCATGAGGCACTGTGCATCACCATCACTGTAGTTCATGGGGCACTGTGCATCACCATCACTGTAGTTCATGAGGCACTGTGCATCACCATCACTGTAGTTCATGGGGCACTGTGCATCACCATCACTGTACCTCATGAGGCACTGTGCATCACCATCACTGTAGTTCATGAGGCACTGTGCATCACCATCACTGTAGTTCATGGGGCACTGTGCATCACCATCACTGTACCTCATGAGGCACTGTGCATCACCATCACTGTACCTCATGAGGCACTGTGCATCACCATCACTGTACCTCATGAGGCACTGTGCATCACCATCACTGTACCTCATGTGGCACTGTGCATCACCATCACTGTACCTCATGAGGCACTGTGCATCACCATCACTGTAGTTCATGGGGCACTGTGCATCACCATCACTGTACCTCATGTACCACTCCCAAATCGTCAGCACAGTGTAACAGTACCATTCCTTCCGTTACTGTTTCAGAAACCCAGCGGTTTCTGTGCTACAGGCGAGTGTATCAGTCTGTTGACCAGACCACACACACTAGAAGGTGAAGGGACGACGACGTTTCGGTCCGTCCTGGACCATTCTCCCAATCGACTTGAGAATGGTCCAGGACGGACCGAAACGTCGTCGTCGTCCCTTCACCTTCTAGTGTGTGGTCTGGTCAACATACTTTAGCCCACGTTATCGTGACTCATCGCCTGTATCAGTCTCCTGTACCCTCCTACACTACACTCTGGTGTGGGTAAATGCTACAGGGGCCTCGTAGCCTGGTGGATAGCGTGCAGGACTCGTAATTCTGTGGCGCGGGTTCGATTCCCGCACGAGGCAGAAACAAATGGGCAAAGTTTCTTTCACCCTGAATGCCCCTGTTACCTAGCAGTAAATAGGTACCTGGGAGTTAGTCAGCTGTCACGGGCTGCTTCCTGGGGGTGGAGGCCTGGTCGAGGACCGGGCCGCGGGGACACTAAAAGCCCCGAAATCATCTCAAGATAACCTCAAGATACACCCAATTGGGTAGTCAAAGGGAGCATTAAGTGTAGAACCCTCATCACCTACACCACAGTGTATGGCACAGTGTATGGAGGTAATAGCCCATATCTCTGTGTCTCCAGATTCCTAGTGGATTTGGCTGGATCCTGGATTGTTGTGTAAACTTTAGCACGTCGTGGTGAAGGGGGGTATGGCATGTGCTAGAGACTTTCTATTCCCTAAACATTACTACCCACTCCCTAAAGATTACTACCCCCTCCCCCTTGCATACAATACCAAGAGGTTATATACACACACATAAACACAGAGAGACTACCATACACCCAGCATCAATAGATCATACACCACACTGAGAACGATCAACACAGCATCAATACATCATACACCACACCAGGAGCCGATCAACACAGCATCAATACATCATACACCACACCAGGAGCCGATCAACACACCATCAATACATCATACACCACACCAGGAGCCGATCAACACGGCATCAATACATCATACACCACACCAGGAGCCGATCAACACAGCATCAATACATCATACACCACACCAACAACGATCAACACAGCATCAATACATCATACACCACACCAGGAGCCGATCAACACGGCATCAATACATCATACACCACATCAAGAACGATCAACACAGCATCAATAGATCATACACCACACCAGGAGCCGATCAACACGGCATCAATACATCATACACCACACCAACAACGATCAACACAGCATCAATACATCATACACCACACCAGGAGCCGATCAACACAGCATCAATACATCATACACCACACCAACAACGATCAACACAGCATCAATACATCATACACCACATCAACAACGATCAACACAGCATCAATACATCATACACCACACCGAGAACGATCAACACAGCATCAATAGATCATACACCACACCGAGAACGATCTATTGCTCTAATAGACCAATATCAGCCTCCAACACTTCGTTACCAAGCAAACTAGCACGAGGGAGAACGGACAGAGTTTGTAAGTGTTGAAGGACTCGAGGGGAACACCAGGACAAAGAGGTGATGGAAACATGAGGGTAAGGGCAGGAGAATGAGTTATGAGAGAGAGAGAGGAGGAGGGAAAGTGAGAGTGATGAGGAGGAGAGTGTGTGAGAGAGGGGAATAAAGTTATGAGAGGTGTAGAGCGATATTGATAGAGTGGGATGGGTTTGTGAGGTAGGGAGAGAGACTGAGGGGGTTTAGGGGGGAGGGGGAGAGTATGGGGCTGTGAGAGATATGAGGATGAGACTGAGAAAGCCTGAGAAAGAATGGAAAAGTGTGAGATGAGGAAATATGGAAAGTGGAGTGTAGTGAGAGTAACTAGAGAGAGAGAGAGAGAGAGAGAGAGAGAGAGAGAGAGAGAGAGAGAGAGAGAGAGAGAGAGAGAGAGAGAGAGAGAGAGGTAGGGAAGGTAGGAGGGAGGGAGGATGTGTGTGGAAGGGAAAGTGCGAGGGAGGGTAAGTGAAAGGAGCATCATTAAAGAACGCCATTTCAAATCCAAATTTGAATTTAAATTAACGAACGCTAACCGTCGGCTAACCGTCGCCCTAGACTCACAATTCAAGATCATAATCAACTACCACAATGATCAACATTTGTCTGGGTGCACAACAACAGTTAAGCTCGGCCCAACACATCGCATGATGCAACATCAGGAATTCGTTGCTAATGATGAACTTGCAACATTTCAGGGGGTTTAATATTCAGTCTTCGTGGCAAGCGCGCTTCCCCTTGCTGAGAGAGGTCTGACGCTGGAACCTTCTGGAAGCCTGTTTCACCCACTTTGGTGGGTGAAACAGGCTTCCAGAAGCCACTTTTGAACCTTCCAGAAGCTGGAACCTTCTGGAAGCCTCATTTCACCCACTTTGGTGGATGAAATGAGTTAGAACTCAAATAAGTAAAAAATTATGTGTAGATGTGGACTCACTCAGAGCTGGCTACACTCTCCTTGGTACTCAAGCTCCTAGTCGACAGGTTTACCTAGAATTTAACCGTAGTAGCTTTCGAGAGTTGGTCTGCTTGCCCAAGTGGTACCGAATTTGTCTGGCCGTAACTTGATTGACCAAGCTGTTGCTTGCTGGTGTCCGCAGGCCACCATGCCGACAAGACGCTGGCTTCCCCCACTACCATAGTTGCACAGTCATGCAGGAACTGCAACTATGCAACCTATGGAAGAATTTCCGTCGCTTTTGTTGTATAATTTTAATAATTATTTTATTAATTATTATTATTAATATAAATAATTAGTAATAATATTAATATTATTTTTAAATAATTAATTCATTAATAATAATACTAATAATACTAATTATTATTATTATTATTATTATTATTATTGATTGGGTTGATTTGCCACTCCGTAAAAAACACAGCTGTTGGCGTAACTGGGTCTCGCCTAACGTACCGAGGCGGATGGATTGAACACGTCAGTATTGCGGTGGTTAAATGTTTGCTAATACGTGACATTTTGAACGGAGTGGTCAATTCTGTGGAAAAAATTACGATGTGTTTCACATCAATTCCCCTCCCCCCCCCAACCCCCCCTTCAGTCATATGTACACACCAACATATGTCTCTTCCCCTACACCACCTTCCTGGTGGGGGGGGGGGACAACACCTGTTTCTCCCCCCAATTCCATCACTCCCCCCCCCCTACACACATATGCAACACCTGCCACCCTAACACATACACCAACACCCGCGCTTCCCTCCCCCACTACACCAACACCCTCACACACATACGAACTCCAATTTGCTGTTGTTGTTGATTGACAGTTGAGAGGCGGAACCAAAGAGCCGGAGCTCAACCCCCGCAAGAACAAGTAGGTGAGTACACACACACACATATATCTCTCATATCTCATATGAGAGATATAGAAGCGCATAGAAGCACATATCAAGAGGATAACATCAGCGGCATATGCCAGGTTGGCTAACATAAGAACGGCCTTTAGAAACTTGTGTAAGGAATCTTTCAGAACATTATATACCACATATGTCAGACCAATCCTGGAGTATGCGGCTCCAGCATGGAGTCCATATCTAGTCAAGCATAAGACTAAACTAGAAAAGGTTCAAAGGTTTGCCACCAGACTAGTACCCGAGCTGAGAGGTATGAGCTACGAGGAGAGACTATGGGAATTAAACCTCACTTCGTTCGGAAGACAGAAGAGTTAGGGGGGGACATGGTCACCACATTCAAGATTCTCAAGGGAATCGACAGGGTTGATAAAGACAGGCTATTTAACACAAGGGGCACACGCACTAGGGGACACAGGTGGAAACTGAGTGCCCAAATGAGCCACAGAGATATTAGAAAGAACTTTTTTAGTGTCAGAGTGGTTGACAAATGGAATGCATTAGGAAGTGATGTGGTGGAGGCTGACTCCATACACAGTTTCAAGTATTCACCTAGTTGTTGTGTTTGCGGGGTCAACGTTGAGCTTTGCTCTTTCGGCCCGCCTCTCAACTGTCAATCAACTGTTTACTAACTACACTAACTACTTTTTTTTTTTTTTTTTTTTCACACCACACAAACACACACACACCCCAGGAAGCAGCCCGTGACAGCTGACTAACTCCCAGGTACCTATTTACTGCTAGGTAACAGGGGCATTCAGGGTGAAAGAAACTTTGCCCATTTGTTTCTGCCTCGTGCGGGAATCGAACCCGCGCCACAGAATTACGAGTCCTGCGCGCTATCCACCAGGCTACGAGGCCCTAAGATATGTAGAGTGTAGATATGATAGAGCCCAGTAGGCTCAGGAACCTGTACACCAGTTGATTGACGGTTGAGAGGCGGGACCAAAGAGCCAGAGCTCAACCCCCGCAAGCACAACTAGGTGAGTACACATACACACACCAAAACACTCCCACAACTGTGCTGTGAAGGAAGCCCAGTTGTGGGAATCCCAGCCCTCCAGCAGGCACTTACTTGAGTGTAAACACACCAGTCTTAAGTATAAACACAACCATATGCACTTTATCACGCATACACCCTCAAGTCCTTGCTGTATACACACACATACTTTCATCTACAAATATATATATATTTCCAACAATTTCCGTCACGCACGGAACAGCTCAAACAGAATTTCGAAACCCAAATTTTTTTTCCAAAAAACAAATCTGTGTAATTCATAGATAGGCTTCACAGGCCATTTGGCCTTGCAACGAGACACAGAAGCACTGGCTATTGGCACAATACTTCAGCTGTTCACCTGACGTATATTATTGCATTTGTTGCAACAAAAACAGGTGTCCATTCACACACAAACACACACCTTCTATTTTTACCTGTTGTTCCGTAGAGCGGCGACAGGTTTGTTTTTAGCAGTGGGGACCGAGGCGAAGACTAAAACCGGTTTTGATTGAGGGTTGGCTGTCGAGAGTGCCTTCGGAGGGTCTGGGAAGAACTTCTGGGTGTGCACGGTGGGTGACAGGTTTTCTGGGATTGTGGACGGTGGGTGACAGGCTTTCTGGGTCTGTGGACGGTGGGTGACAGGCTTTCTGGGTCTGTGGACGGTGGGTGACAGGCTTTCTGGGTCTGTGGATGGTGGGTGACAGGCTTTCTGGGTCTGTGGACGGTGGGTGACAGGTTTTCTGGGATTGTGGACGGTGGGTGACAGGCTTTCTGGGTCTGTGGATGGTGGGTGACAGGCTTTCTGGGTCTGTGGACGGTGGGTGACAGGCTTTCTGGGTCTGTGGATGGTGGGTGACAGGCTTTCTGGGTCTGTGGATGGTAGGTGACAGGCTTTCTGGGTCTGTGGATGGTGGGTGACAGGCTTTCTGGGTCTGTGGATGGTGGGTGACAGGCTTTCTGGGTCTGTGGACGGTGGGTGACAGGCTTTCTGGGTCTGTGGATGGTGGGTGACAGGCTTTCTGGGTCTGTGGACGGTGGGTGATAGGCTTTCTGGGTCTGTGGACGGTGGGTGACAGGTTTTCTGGGACTGTGGACGGTGGGTGACAGGCTTTCTGGGATTGTGGACGGTGGGTGACAGGCTTTCTGGGTCTGTGGACGGTGGGTGACAGGCTTTCTGGGATTGTGGACGGTGGGTGACAGGCTTTCTGGGTCTGTGGACGGTGGGTGACAGGCTTTCTGGGATTGTGGACGGTGGGTGACAGGTTTTCTGGGTCTCTGGATGGTGGTAGTGTCCACTACTTCATGAAGCCCTGTCTACAGAACCACACACAGTAGCTCGCAGATATTCAGCAGTTTCCGTCGTAGAATTGACAGGGGTAGATATAGACAGATTATTTAAGACGGGGATGTACGCTCGCAAAGAATCGTAGGTGAAAACTGTACCCAAATGAGCCACTTTTTTTCAAAGAATTTTTACAGTGGTAATGTAGTTGACAAATTGAATGCATACACAGTTTCAAATGTAGATATGATGAGAGCCCAGTAGGCTCAGGAACCTGTATCACTAATTGATTGACAGTTGAGAGGCGGGACCGAAGAAGCGAAGTTCAACCCCTTCAAACACAACTAGATGAACACACACACACACACACACACACACACACACACACACACACACACACACACACACACACACACACACACACACACACACACACACACTACCCCAACCCCCCATAGTTCTTGAGAAGCAATCCTTCCCTATAGACAATTCTCTCCCCCCACCCATAAAAAGGCGTAGCTCTGTACACAATGCCAGACGTAACAACAAAGTCAATCAATAACTTCGGAGCCAGTCACAAACTTTGAACCATTCACCCGGGGTCCTGTCATGTCGAGTATCTGTTCAATATTTCACCTGAACAATTGAACACTCCTATGTTGGTGTTGCCTGTGGCGGGTCACGCAATTTATATATTGACGAAGGATTGACGTTTCATTTGCGTTTGCAACTTTTCATTTTTTTTCTCTCGTCTAACTTTCTTTCAATTTCAAGACGACGTTTCTGCCCACATTAAGAGGACCTGATAATGGTCCTGCAAGGACCGAAACGTCGTTAATTTTAAACATAGTTAGTATCTTGTAGGCTGTGATCATATCCACTCAGTATCATGTATGGTGACAGCAGTGGTAATGCTGGGGGATAATAATAATAATAATAATAATAATAATAATAATAATAATAATAATAATAATAATAATATTTATCACCTCACAGAGGGGAAACAAAGAGAACGGGTTGTCATGGAGACGAAAGACGAAGCATCCACTGCAGTTCTAATACAATGTTGAGCTCAAAGGGTCACACACACACATCTCACAGCAGGGACAACCATTACATAATGTAGCCCACCCCCACACATCCAACCATTACATAATGTAGCCCACCCCCACACATTCAACCATTACATAATGTAGCCCACCCCCACACATCCAACCATTACATAATGTAGCCCACCCCCACACATTCACCCATTACATAGTGCAATCCCCCTCCCCCCTTCCACATGTACACCCATTACATATCAAGGCACACATGACAGCGCTCAATATGCCTCCAATACCTCCTCACATGCGCCGCCACGAAGCAGGGAACCTCACGATAAAGCAGAACTATTAAACAGCGTGACTGTAAAAAAAAAGCAGCGTCAATGATCAGAGCTCAGCGCTGTCATGTTTACCGAGGGGGGGGGGGGGGGAAGTCGATCGTACTCGACTCTTGATTAAAAACCTAAGCTATTCTTTTGAAGGAAGAAGAGGGGGGCTAGGCGGAGCACAAAGCCTTGAAAGACAAGCTCAGCTCACTCGCCAGGCTCAGAATTAAGTCAAAAAAGAATTCAAAGGGAATATTAAGAGGGAGAGCTTGTCTCTGAGACAACATGATATGTGGATGATGTGTGTGTGTGTGTGTGTGTGTGTGTGTGTGTGTGTGTGTGTGTGTGTGTGTGTGTGTGTACTCACCTAATTGTACTCACCTAATTGTGCTTGCGGGGGTTGAGCTTTGGCTCTTTGGTCCCGCCTCTCAACTGTCAATCAACTGGTGTACAGATTCCTGAGCCTGCTGGGCTCTATCATATCTACATTTGAAACTGTGTATGGAGTCAGCCTCCACCACATCACTTCCTAATGCATTCCATTTATTAACTACTCTGACACTGAAAAAATTCTTTCTAACGTCTCTGTGGCTCATCTGGGTACTAAGTTTCCACCTGTGTCCCCTTGTTCGCGTCCCATCCGTGCTGAAGAGTTTGTCTTTGTCCACCCTGTCAATTCCCCTGAGAATTTTGTAGGTGGTTATCATGTCTCCCCTTACTCTTCTGTTTTCCAGGGATGTGAGGTTCAGCTCCTTTAGCCTTTCCTCGTAGCTCAATCCTCTCAGTTCCGGGACGAGCCTGGTGGCATACCGCTGAATCTTCTCTAACTTTGTCTTGTGTTTAACTAGGTATGGACTCCAGGCTGGAGCTGCATACTCCAGGATTGGTCTTACATAAGTGGTATACAGGGTTCTGAAAGATTCCTTACACAAGTTTCTGAAGGCAAGCACACAAGTTTCTGAAGACACACACAAGTTTTGTGTGTGTGTGTGTGTGTGTGTGTGTGTGTGTGTGTGTGTGTGTGTGTGTGTGTGTGGACTTGAAGGGAACGATCAGGGGGAAAGCGCCAAGCCATTATACGACTCTATAGCACTGGGAAGGCGTCTGGATAAGAATTTCGGATTAAGGAATGGTGCCCAACCACTTGTGGACGGTCGGGGGATTGAACACCGACCTGCATGAAAGCGATAGACCGTCGCTCTATCCTCTACCCCCAAGTATGGCCCACTGAGGTGAGGTCTTAGACCTTCCCGTTTTCTATGAGTGAGTTGATAGGTTAGGTTAGGGGTTAGGTTCGAGCGTTTTAAATAAACCGTTGTTCTGTCCGTTGTTGCAACTGGAGAGGCCAGGCAGAATTACGAGGAGGAAACCGCACCGTCAGGATAAATATATAGCACTTGAAATTGAGCCACTTGGACCATTGGGGATCGAACGCCGACCCGCAAGGATCGAGGCTGTCGCTGTACCGACCAGTCCACGTGGATAAGCCACACCTGAGTGTAGGGGTTTATTGAGTCTTCCTGATGAATGATGTCATGAGTGTATGATGTGTTGATGACATCAACACAGATCATAATACAAATGAGATGACGTCAAACAAAATGCAAAAGTGAAATGACGTCAGAAAACATCAAAGAAATAGCCGCTAATGGCGTAAATGACGTCACAAAACATTAAACACAGACGTTTATGCTGTTAAAGATGTCAGGATAGACTTCAGTTACAGATAGACAAGTGGCCCTGACGGCTGAGTGGACATCGCTCGGGATTCGTAGTTTCCTGAGGTTCCGGGTTCGATCCCCGGTGGAGGCGGAAACAAATGGGGCAGAGTTTCGTTCACCCTGATGGCTCCCTGTTCAGCTAGCAGTAAATAGGTACCTGGGAGTTAGACAGCTGCTACGGGCTGCTTCCTGGGGGATGTGTTACGGAGGCCTGGTTGAGGACCAGGCCGCGGGGACGCTAAGCCCCGAAATCATCTCGAGATTACCTCAAGATGCATCACCTGGTGTGGATGCCTGCGGAATATTCATCTGTTGGATCAAAATAGTCTAACTTACAAGAGATCTGCTGGATCAAAGTAGGCTAACTTACAAGACTCTGCTGGATCAAAGTAGGCTAACTTACAAGACTCTGCTGGATCAAAGTAGGCTAACTTACAAGACTCTGCTGGATCAAAGTAGGCTAACTTACAAGAGATCTGTTGGATCAAAATAGTATAACTTACAAGAGATCTGTTGGATCAAAATAGTCTAACTTACAAGAGATCTGTTGGATCAAAATAGTCTAACTTACAAGAGATCTGCTGGATCAAAGTAGTATAACTTACAAGAGATCTGCTGGATCAAAGTAGGCTAACTTACAAGAGATCTGTTGGATCAAAATAGTCTAACTTACAAGAGATCTGTTGGATCAAAATAGTCTAACTTACAAGAGATCTGCTGGATCAAAGTAGTATAACTTACAAGAGATCTGCTGGATCAAAGTAGGCTAACTTACAAGAGATCTGTTGGATCAAAATAGTCTAACTTACAAGAGATCTGTTGGATCAAAATAGTCTAACTTACAAGAGATCTGCTGGATCAAAGTAGTATAACTTACAAGAGATCTGCTGGATCAAAGTAGGCTAACTTACAAGAATCTGCTGTGGTTATGCCGGCCTAACCAAGGCCAAACTTATTAGTAGTTTGCTGCTGTTATGTTGACCAAACAAATTTCTAACTAACCGAAGGCTTCCTGCTAGCCTAAATCAAAATCAGCAACAAAACATAGAATATAGATCCTTATCTATCTAACTTATCGCAGCTAAATGAACTAAACTAAATTGAAAAATAATTCCAGAAAAAAGCATTATATTTTAACTAACGACGCACACACACACACCATTATCCCATAGACCAAAGAATAACTAACTACCACCAACAATGCCACGTAACGAGCCACGGAAACTAACTAACTACCAGCTATCACCCCCCACAAGACACACTCAAGATAGTTCAAGGCCCTCAAGAGACAATCCCAAGTGCTTTTCAACAAACACAAAAAGTTTCCTCCATCGTCTGCAGTCAATGACAACGGCAGACAACGAAGTCTTCTCGCCTTGGTTGTGGACTTAGCAACTCCTTTTGTTGACACTGTAGTCGAGGGGGGTTACTGGCCCCTCTTGTGGCATACTGCAAAGTCTCTGCGATTTACGACCGGTTGACATTCACTCAAAGACTACTTGGGCAGGGATGAGAAATCCTGAGTGAATGAGGAACACACCTCACACTAAATGAGAAATAACACTTATTATCTAAATGACCAATATTCACATTAATTAATTAATTAATTATTATTATTATTATTTCTAAGAGGTATATGTAGTGTACTGGGCGGGGTGGCCGTTGTTGTTATAGATTTAGCTACTCAGAACGAATTGTCCATGTAGCACGGACTATGGTGATCCCGTAAAAAAAAAAAATCGCACGGTGGTCGGTCGCTGTGTCCTGGTGATATATGAGGGTGGCCGTAACTCTCAGGTGGTCATTGTGTGGGGTGAGGCGTTATATCTCCTCCAACCGGGCTCCCCGCCCCCCCTTTCCCCCCCCTAACCCCCCCCCTCCCTGTCGTTGCTAGTTCCACCCCTTGTTCAACGCTGTTATGGTCTTTTGTTGTTCTTGTTCAACGCTGTTATGGTCTTTATTGTTCTTGTTCAACGCTGTTATGGTCTTTATTGTTCTTGTTCAACGCTGTTATGGTCTTTTTTGTTCTTGTTCAACGCTGTTATGGGCTTTTTTGTTCTTGTTCAACGCTGTTATGGTCTTTATTGTTGTTGTTGTTCAACGCTGTTATGGTCTTTTTGTTGTTGTTGTTCAACGCTGTTATGGTCTTTATTGTTCTTGTTCAACGCTGTTATGGTCTTTTTTGTTCTTGTTCAACGCTGTTATGGTCTTTTGTTGTTGTTCAACGCTGCCATATAGTATTTCTTTGTTGTTCAACGCTGCCATATAGTATTTCTTTGTTTGTTCAACGCTGCCATATAGTCTTGTTTAACGATGTTACAGATTCATTCTTGCTGTTCAGCACCGCCATAGAACCTTTGTAGTTCAACGCAGCCTTATACTATTTCTTGTTGTTCAATGCTGCTATAAAGTCTTTCTATATGTTCAAAATTGTTTCGCAATTGTTCTTGTTCTTTAACGATGTTGCACCATCTTTCCTGTTGTTCAAAAATGGTACAATTTTTTTTGGTGTTCAACGTTGCCACACCATCTTGCTGTTCAACGCTGCCACATCATCTATCATGTTGTTCAACGGTTCCACATAACTTACCATACTGATGTAAACAAAATAAAGGTGAGGGGGGGGGTGGAGGAGGAACAATTACTACCTCATATTTAATATTAATATAAAAAGATGTAGCGAATTGCGACCAGGATGCAAAAGGTAAACAAAGCGCCGCCATATTTGTTTTACCCGGCGGCGTCACTGGTTGCCATGGCGACGATGACGTCAGAAACATGGCTGCTGCGATAGGGGAAATAGGTGCATGGAGTATTTAACATGCATAGTGGTCTACGTTCTCGGCTTGCAATCGAGGGACACGGGTTCTATCCCCCTTCCCCGGGCTGGACAGCAAACAGCTGGGCATGTTTCATTTTCACCTGATGCACCTGCTCACTTAGTGTCCCTGTCACTGTTCTCCACTGATAGAATATATTGGGCACACTGAGTATGTTGGTCATACTGAATATGGGAGGTCCCACGATGGGGCGGCATACTCAGGAAGTTGGTCTCACGTACGTGGTGTACAGAGATCTTAAGTGCCTCCTTATTTAGGTTCCTGAATAATGTTCTGACTTTTTTGCTAGAGTAGAGTATGCTTCTGACAGTATACTATTTATACGAGCCTCCGGAGTTAGGTGTACTGTCCACTCCCAGATCTTTTTTAAAGGATACTAATTCCCCCATAAATATGTATTTCTATCATTATACACTTCCTCGTATTGAACTCTTATAGCCATTTCTCAAACCTTCTCTGCAACTTGTTTAAGTCATCCCGGAGAGTCTTCAAATCCTCAAGTGTCACAATTCTTCTCGTTAATTTTTTTGCATTGTCTGCAAACATCGACATGTAACCGATCGTCCCTTCACTTTCTAGTGTGTGGTTGGGTTATCTTGAGGTTATCTTGAGATGATTTCGGGGCTTTAGTGTCCCCGCGGCCCGGTCCTCGACCAGGCCTCCACCCCCAGGAAGCAGCCCGTGACAGCTGACTAACACCCAGGTACCTATTTTACTGCTAGGTAACAGGAGCATAGAATGAAAGACACTCTGTCTATTGTTTCTCGCCGGCGCCCGGGATCGAACCCGGGACCACAGGATCACAAGTCCAGGGTGCTGTCCGCTCGACCGACCGGCTCCCTGGGTCAATATACTTCAGCCACGTTATTGTGACTCCTCGTCTGCCTCAACATAGATATATAAGACTTAACTCCAGTAGGTATTTACACATATGAGGAATAGTCTGGGCCCAGCAGCGATCCTTGAGGCACTCCGCTTGTTACCCTACGTCAGACTGACTTCTCGCCCCCCTCACTGTGACTCTGACTCCTATCTGTTAGGTCATTATTATTATTATATATTTTAATTATATATTTTTAATATTTTTATTTTTATTATTTTATTGTTATTTGTAGGAAATTATGATTATAAATAACAATAATAATTTTTTATTAGTTATTCAGATTTTCCATGAGACAAAATCTAGTTTGATTTAAATGCTAGTCAATGAATAATGATTTAATTGGCTTTGTCAGGCGAACAACAACAGTTTAATTGAGCTAAGTGAACCTGACGTGTGTGGTCCTCTCCTGGGACCTGCAATGGCCTTGTTTGGGGCCCCACGCTGTTATTACATAGACGAAGGGCCGGTCGTTAGTACACTGTATATATCTTATGTGGCTATATCTTATGCGGGTATATCTTATACGTACTGATATGCGAAGCTAGTATTGTGGTTGCCGGATATGAAGACGTTATACGCGGATATATCGGAGTTTTATGCGTATAGGTAAGAGTTATAGCCGGATACGAGGAGTCGTATACGGATATATGAGGCGGAATATACGTATGTATAGTCACTGAGGTATACCAGTATACGTTGGCGAGCGTATTGACTCCACACTGAAACATACACAGTCATACCTTTCATTGTTAATGTGTACATAGATATATATAGTTTATGTAGGAATATTTAGGATACATGTGCACACGCAAGCAGGCAAACACACACGCAAACAGGCGCCCACACGCACGCGCGCACACACACATACTGGTGTGTAATTGGGGGGCTGGTGGCTGAGTGGACAGTGCTTTAGGCTCGTGGATCTAGGGACCGGGGTTCGATCCCCGCAGCCGGCGGAAACAGATGGGCAGAGTTTCCTTCACCCTGATGCTCCTGTTACCTAACAGTAAATAGGTACCTGGGAGTTAGACAGCTGCTACGGGTTGCTTCCTGGGGATTTTTTTTATTATTATTATTTTCTACCACAGACGTGGCCACACATTTATAATGCTAACCAACATATATACATTTTCTTCCGTCCTCCATGGACAGGGTTAGAGATGTGTTAAATATATAGTTCAGGGATTTATTGAACAATTAACCACAGAAGGTGATTATAGCCTGGCGAGGGGCCTCGTAGCCTGGTGGATAGCGCGCAGGACTCGTAATTCTGTGGCGCGGGTTCGATTCCCGCACGAGGCAGAAACAAATGGTCAAAGTTTCTTTCACCCTGAATGCCCCTGTTACCTAGCAGTAAATAGGTACCTGGGTGTTAGTCAGCTGTCACGGGCTGCTTCCTGGGGGTGGAGGCCTACCTTACCTTGAGGCTACCTTGAGGTGCTTCCGGGGCTTAGTGTCCCCGCGGCCCGGTCGTCGACCAGGCCTCCTGGTTGCTGGACTGATCAACCAGGCTGTTAGACGCGGCTGCTCGCAGCCTGACGTATGAGTCACAGCCTGGTTGATCAGGTATCCTTTGGAGGTGCTTATCCAGTTCTCTCTTGAACACTGTGAGGGGTTTGCCAGTTATGCCCCTTATGTGTAGTGGAAGCGTGTTGAACAGTCTCGGGCCTCTGATGTTGATAGAGTTCTCTCTCAGAGTACCTGTTGCACCTCTGCTTTTCAACGGGGGTATTCTGCACATCCTGCCATCCTGCCCTGGTCGAGGACCGGGCCGCGGGGACACTAAAAGCCCCGAAATCATCTCAAGATAACCTCAAGATAGTGCTTTTAAAATGCTAATCTAGCCTACATATGTAAATACATAGATACACAGAGTTACGTATTCCCTACATAAAGTGGTCGATGTGTTCTTTACATAGTGTCATTAATGTGCATTTACAAAGGTGAAATGTAATTCTGATCAGCTTCCACATATACTTTATACACATACATATACATACGCACACATATATACACACATATACATTCACGTACATTTATG
>NC_091163.1:3913181-3938181 GCF_040958095.1 Procambarus clarkii | reverse complement strand
CTTGCAAACTTGTCTATTTTTTACCTGAAGTTAAATTAGTGACCCCCTGAATGTGTCGGGGTGGTGAGGAGTCGTGTGGGCTCTTGGGCTGGACGGTAGAGCGATGGTCTCGCTTCATGCAGGTCCAAGTTCAATCCCCCCGACCGTCTCAAGTGGTTGGGCATCATTCCTTAACCGTCCTAGCCCAAATGTTTATATCTTGACCCCTTTCCAGTGGTAAATAGTCGTAATGGCTTGGCGCTTCTGATAATTCCTTTATTCCCAGGTTCTTTTCTCTAGTCATTATAAATAGGTAGTTTCCCTTCACTGTGTACTACCCATTTAGTCACTTCACCCTTGCTAATGTTTGTTTTGTTAATTATTTATTAACCGCAGTGTCTGAGCAGCGAAGCACCATTAGGTAAGCTTTTACGGGGCTATTCATGCCCGTGCCCCCTCTTGGGGTGGCTTAATCTTCATCAATCAATCAATCGAGGTAACCTTTCACAATAATATTCTTGTGGTGTGAGGTTGCTAGGTTAATAAATACTGATTTTAGTCACTATGAGCGAGGGAAAGATGCACAGGCTTCGTAAGTGGAAATATAAATGTTTAATCAATCTTTAGCCCCTAGTGAGTTTTTTTTTCTGCACTCGTTAGGGACTCTTGAGAATTTTGTATGTTGTGATCATGGTCTCTCGTGTCTGTCTGTCTCTATCTTTTAACAATTAAATCTATTCTGCATTTATTTAATGATAGTTCTATTCTTTTGTAAAAAAAAGAATCTATATAACTTTGGTTTTTGCTCGCTAACTACTCGCTAACTACTCGATAACTGCTGACTAACTACTTGCAAACTGCTCTCTAACTGGCTGTCATCATGACCAAAGTTCACTATCACCCCTTTTGTCTGTACGGAATGTGGCAGATGTTTTCAAAGTGGATCTGACCTTTTAATTATTTTTTTATCCTATTTATATATATTTTTTTTTTATATTCCTTACACGATAAAAAAAAATTAATTGAAATTTGAAAACTCCCCAAAAATTGTTAGCTAAAAGTATTTTTCTATTTTTTTCTATAAATAGGCCTTTAATCCTTAAATAGGCCTTAAATATGCTTATAAATAGTCTATTAACGCAGATTGAGAGAACTGGGCTGTTTTACACCACCTCCATTACTTTTTTGTCCATATAATTTCTCTATTCCCCCCCCACTCCACCCCCCTCATACTCCCCCCCCCCCACTCCACCTTCCCCTACTTCCCCCCTACTCCCCCCACCCCACAAAAAATATTTTGATTTAATTCTTCAGTTTTACCCATTTCCTTCCCCATTCCCCACCACGCCTCCTCACTCCCATCCCCCCCTTTCTCCCCCTTCCCCCCATCCCCCCCTTCCCCCCTCCCCCCGGGGAAAAACAGGAGTATTATGATTAAAATGCGGGATATTATTTTCTCCATAATCATCGTTCAATTTTATTCTCAGCGGGAAAAGTTTTAATTCAATTTAGGTCACTGTGGTCCGGGTAGATTTAGGGTATGGGGGCGGGGGAGGGGGTGGGGGGGTTGTGGGGCTGGGAGTGTGGGGGGTGGGTATGAGGTGGCTTGGGGCATGTGGGGGGAGGATGGTGAAGGTAGCCTTGGGGGTGGGTGGGTGGGGGAGAGGGGCAGAAGAGGTCTTGACAGGGGCGGAGGGGGGTGGCAGAAGAGGTTTTGGCAGGGAGGAGGAGGGGGGCAGAAGAAGTCTTGACAGGGGGGACGGAGGGGGGAGAAGACGTCTTGACAGGGCGTGGAGGGGGCAGAAGAGGTCTTGACAGGGGGGACGGAGGGGGCAGAAGAGGTCTTGACAAGGGGAGGGAGGCAGAAGAGGTCTTGACAAGGGGGAGGGAGGCAGAAGAGGTCTTGACAGGGGGGACTGAGGGGGCAGAAGAGGTCTTGACAAGGGGAGGGAGGCAGAAGAGGTCTTGACAAGGGGGAGGGAGGCAGAAGAGGTCTTGACAGGGGGGGACGGAGGGGGCAGAAGAGGTCTTGACAAGGGGGAGGGGGCAGAAGAGGTCTTGACAGGGGAACGATGCTAGAGAGAGAGTAAGAAATCAGATCCCTTAAGATAAACAGACCGCCTTATATATATGCAAATGAAGCCGAGACTAATTTAAATGTGTAGCTTCTCTCATGTAATAAATGTGATATGTTACCCAGTAATGAGTATGCAAATGAGACCAATCATTTTTACTATTGACAGTTAACTGTATATAAGTTATTTATAAGTGATTTAAACTGAGCGATTAAGTTGAGAGCATGTCATTTAACTCTGTGAAAAAGGAATGGAATTCAATCAAGAATCGGAATCAATATTTTATCATATATACAAAGGAATTTAATTACCAGGACCAGATTCACGAAACACTTACGCAAGCACTTACGAACCTGTACATCTTTTCTCAATATTTGGCGGCTTTGTTTACAATTATTAAACAGTTAATGAGCTCCGAAGCACCAGGAGGCTGTTTATAACAGTAACAACAGTTGATTGGCACGTTTTCATGCTTGTAAACTGTTTAATAAATGTAACCAAAGCCGTTAAAGATTGAGGAAAGATGAACAGGTTCGTAAGTGCTTGCGTAACGGCTTCGTGAATCTGATGCCAGGACCTGAGAGAGAGGTCGGATCTATGTCATTGCTACTCTCTAAACACGAATATCAGCTGAATGGACAGCGCTTCGGATTCGTAGTCCTGAGGTTGCGGGTTCGATCCCCGGTGGAGGCGGAGACAAATGGGCAAAATGTTTTTTTCACCCTAATGCCTCTGTTACCTAGCAGTAAATAGGTACCTGGGACTTAGACAGCTGCTACGGGCTGCTTCTTGGGGGATGTGTAACAAAAATTAAGCCTGGTCGAGGACCGGGCCGCCGGGACGCTAAGCCCCGAAATCGTCTTATGATAACTTAAATATCCTAACCTCTCTTAGCCTACCCTAACCTATCCTAATAAATCCAATCCTAAGATAACCTATCCTAATCAAACCTAACCTAACCTAACCTAACCTAACCTAACCTAACCTAACCTAACCAAATCTAACCTATTCTAACAAATCCTATACTAACCCTAACTTATCCTAACTAAACCTATCTTAACCTGACCTAAAGTGCCCTAACCTAACCAACCTCACGAAAAAACAATAAAATTTCTATTTTATATTTATGGTGCATGATGTCACTATGACGTCATAATTTTAATCCCCCCTCCTCCCACAGGTTTCGATTCCTATTGATGTCAGGCCCTAGACTGTGACGATTGGGCAACGTTTATCTTTACCTCATGCCTCGGTTCACCCAGCAGTAAATAGGGTACGTGTGATTTCGTCAGCTGTTGTGGGTGGTATACTGTTGAAGCTCAGTATATAGTTGGCCTAGGTCTATGGGGTCTTGATAGGCCTAGCAGGCTTGCTGTCCCCGACTATGGAGAACAGTAACGTGAACAGGTCAGCTGTTCTTGACCCATATGAACCTGTCCTCCCACCTGACACGTCGCATTTCTTACGGAATTAGCAACGATTAATACACTATAATGCTGACGTTTTCTATGAATGAGCGTCGATAGGTTAGGCGGGTTGCCTGGGGTTGTACGTGTCTGGTGTGGCCAAATCGTTACCATTTTTTAGGGAGTGGGAAAATATAGAAAACGGGCTTGTTATTTTAGGGCAATTGCTTGGTAATTTCCTCTCAAAGGGGAAAAAATTACTCTTTTGAATGAGAGGGATCGTGGGATAGGAGGGGGGGGGGGGTAAGAATAGGGGTGTGGGATAGGAGTTGCTACGGGTTCTTTTATCTGGGGAAGAATGGTAATGATCCCCTGGGCGTCCTTAGACCTGGTAAGAATATATGGTACAGGAGCGGTGGCAGAGCGGTAGACTCGCTTCTTGCTGGTCAGCGTTCGAGCCTCCTAATGCTCCATTGGGTTGGATATCCCAATGGAGCATCAGCAATGGAGCTGGGATATGATAACTTTATATCCCAGCTCCTTGACCTCATATCCCAGCTCCTTGTCCTCATATCCCAGCCCCTTGTCCTCATTTCCCAGCTCCTTGTCCTCATATCCCAGCTCATTGTCCTCATATCCCAGCTCCTTGTCCTCATATCCCAGCTCATTGTCCTCATATCCCAGCCCCTTGTCCTCATATCCCAGCTCCTTGTCCTCATATCCCAGCCCCTTGTCCTCATTTCCCAGCCCCTTGTCCTCATATCCCAGCTCCTTGTCCTCATATCCCAGCTCCTTGTCCTCATATCCCAGCTCATTGTCCTCATATCCCAGCCCCTTGTCCTCATATCCCAGCTCCTTGTCCTCATATCCCAGCCCCTTGTCCTCATATACCAGCTCCTTGACCTCATATCCCAGTTCCTTGTCCTCATATCCCAGCTCCTTGTCCTCATATCCCAGCCCCTTGTCCTCATATCCCAGCTCCTTGTCCTCATATCCCTGCTCCCTGTCCTCATATCCCAGCTCCGTGACCTCATATCCCAGCCCCTTGTCCTCATATCCCAGCCCCTTGTCCTCATATCCCAGCCCCTTGTCCTCATATCCCAGCTCCTTGTCCTCATATCCCTGCCCCTTGTCCTCATATCCCTGCTCCTTGTCCTCATATCCCAGCTCCTTGTCCTCATATCCCAGCTCCTTGTCTTCACATCCCAGATTATTGTCCCCATATCTCTTTCTAAACTAAACTATGGCTTTAATAGCCATACTGGCTGACTATTCTGACAATTACCTGAGTTTCTAGATCGCGCATCATCTTGACCTCACGGGCTCACCATAGCCCGTGCTGCTTGGAACTTTTTGTTCCGGGTAGCGAATCTTAAACAACAACAAAATCTTGACCTCTGGAGATGTAAAGATGTCGGAGGCTGTGGTTCTATAAGAGATCTGATCGTTCTCGTGGATTGCAAAGTTTGAGCTAATCTTCCTGCAACGAGGAAAAACCTTTACGTGGACTCTCGTTCCTAGAGCCATAATAACGTGAGCAATTACAGCCCAATTCACACAATAACGGGGTCATAACAGCCCAATTCACACAATAACGGGGTCATAACAGCCCAATGCACACAATAACGGGGTCACAACAGCCCAATTCACACAATAACGGGGTCATAACAGCCCAATGCACACAATAACGGGGTCATAACAACCCAATTCACACAATAACGAGGCAATAACAACCCAATTCACACATATGTACAGAATGCGACTACTGCATTAGGGTTTACATAAGGGTTCCTAGACCAAGTTTCATCAAGGATAAACGACATCACATACGAAACCTATACATCTTTGCTCAATCAAGTATTTACGAGCTCCGAAGCCCTACGAGGTTTTACGGGCTATTCATGCCCGTGCCACCTCTTGGGTGGCTTAATCTTTATCAATCAATCTACGAGGTTACATTCACCTACACTGTATGGGTCTCGAACCACGGACCCTGCGTGTGCGAGGCCGTACCACTATGAACAAATCCACAAGGGCCGTGACGAGGATTCGAACCTGCGTCCGGGAGCATCCCAGACACTGCCTTAATCGTAGGACTATCAAACTAGGCTATGAGCAGTCTTAATACAATCTTACAGCCTCTCTACGAGGCTGTTTATGCCAATAATAACCCTTGGGGTTGTAGAGTTTCCCAGCTTGTAAAAGCTGTTTAATCAATACAAACTTAACTCGCCATGATAGAGGAAAGATAGACAGGTTTCGTAAGTCAATACGTAAATTCTTGTGGGAATTTTGATTAATGACAGAGCGATACGTCGCCACTTTCTTTGGTACATTCAGGAATTCCAGAATATTTGAAAGAAAGCTGTATATATATACGAAGTTTGACTTAAGCTCTTTAAAGAGCTTGATATATGGCGAACTGGTTCCTTAAGCTGTAAGTGCGATCGAAATCTATTACATCTTAAAGGAGGTTTCGGTCATTGTATAATGTATTCCGAAATTTTAGTTTAAATTATTAAAAAAAAATTCCCTATTCCCATTTGAAATACTATTAGTATTTAATAATATTAAATACGAAAGTACTTAAGGAAATTCCTGTTTCAAATCTTCCTTCGTGGTCTGCCACTGTCATATATATATATATATATATATATATATATATATATATATATATATATATATATATATATATATATATATATATATATATATATATATATATTATTAAATATGACCGAAAAAGTAAGATTAATAATTCTAACACGAATTTTCTCAATCTTTCGTACATTACGCTTCACTGTTGGAGGTAAATCAAAAATCAATTCTCCAAAATTCATTTTTATTTCTAGTCTGACGCGACACGGGCGCGTTTCGTAAAACTTATTACATTTTCAAAGACTTTAGTTCACAAATACACAACTGAATAGAACTTACGTATCTCCGATTTTATATCTACATTTGAGTGAGGTGGAAGGGGTGATGTGGCATTAACACAAGACAGAACAAAATGTGGTATTAATAGGGTATTAATTTCATCAACACAAGACAGAACAAGAGTATTAATAGGGTATTAATTTCATCAACACAAGACAGAACACGAAACAATGGATATTGAATAGAAGTGTTTGTCTTGTTCTGTCTTGTGTTGATGAAATTAATACCCTATTAATACTCTTGTTCTGTCTTGTGTTGATGAAATTAATACCCTATTAATACTCTTGTTCTGTCTTGTGTTGATGAAATTAATACCCTATTAATACCACATTTTGTTCTGTCTTGTGTTAATGCCACATCACCCCTTCCATCTCACTCAAATGTAGATATAAAATCGGAGATACGTAAGTTCTATTCAGTTGTGTATTTGTGAACTAAAGTCTTTGAAAATGTAATAAGTTTTACGAAACGCGCCCGTGTCGCGTCAGACTAGAAATAAAAATGAATTTTGGAGAATTGATTTTTGATTTACCTCCAACAGTGAAGCGTAATGTACGAAAGATTGAGAAAATTCGTGTTAGAATTATTAATCTTACTTTTTCGGTCATATTTAATAATATATGTCTACAGGAAAGACTGCTACCAAAATATACTAATATATATATATATATATATATATATATATATATATATATATATATATATATATATATATATATATATATATATATATATATTTATATATTTATATATATATATATATATATATATATATATATATATATATATATATATATAGGATATGGGATATGAGGACAAGGAGCTGGGATATGAGGAAAAGGAGCTGGGATATGAGGACAAGGAGCTGGGATATGAGGACTAGGAGCTGGGATATGAGGACAAGGGGCTGGGATATGAGGACAAGGAGCTGGGGTATGAGGACAAGGAGCTGGGATATGAGGACAAGGGGCTGGGATATGAGGACAAGGAGCTCGGATATAAGGACAAGGAGCTGGGATATGAGGACAAGGGGCTGGGATATGAGGACAAGGAGCTGGGGTATGAGGACAAGGGGCTGGGATATGAGGACAAGGAGCTCGGATATAAGGACAAGGAGCTGGGATATGAAGACAAGGAGCTGGGATATGAGGACAAGGGGCTGGGATATGAGGACAAGAGGCTGGGATATGAGGAGAAGGAGCTGGGATATGAGGACAAGGAGCTGGGATATGAGGACAATATATATATATATATATATATATATATATATATATATATATATATATATGCGAACAAGCCTGAATGGTCCCCAGGACAATATGCAACTGAAAACTCACACCCCAGAAGTGACTCGAACCCATACTCCCAGAAGCAACGCAACTGGTATGTACAAGACGCCTTAATCCACTTGACCATCACGACCGGACATAATGAGGTGATAGCCGAGGCTATTTGAACCACCCCACCGCCGGCACTCGGATAGTAATCTTGGGCATAGCATTTTACCAAATCACCTCATTCTTTGGGGCACACGTGAGGAACACAAATGCGAACAAGCCTGAATGGTCCCCAGGACAATATGCAACTGAAAACTCACACCCCAGAAGTGACTCGAACCCATACTCCCAGAAGCAACGCAACTGGTATGTACAAGACGCCTTAATCCACTTGACCATCACGACCGGACATAATGAGGTGATAGCCGAGGCTATTTGAACCACCCCACCGCCGGCACTCGGATAGTAATCTTGGGCATAGCATTTTACCAAATCACCTCATTCTTTGGGGCACACGTGAGGAACACAAATGCGAACAAGCCTGAATGGTCCCCAGGACAATATGCAACTGAAAACTCACACCCCAGAAGTGACTCGAACCCATACTCCCAGAAGCAACGCAACTGGTATGTACAAGACGCCTTAATCCACTTGACCATCACGACCGGACATAATGAGGTGATAGCCGAGGCTATTTGAACCACCCCACCGCCGGCACTCGGATAGTAATCTTGGGCATAGCATTTTACCAAATCACCTCATTCTTTGGGGCACACGTGAGGAACACAAATGCGAACAAGCCTGAATGGTCCCCAGGACAATATGCAACTGAAAACTCACACCCCAGAAGTGACTCGAACCCATACTCCCAGAAGCAACGCAACTGGTATGTACAAGACGCCTTAATCCACTTGACCATCACGACCGGACATAATGAGGTGATAGCCGAGGCTATTTGAACCACCCTACCGCCGGCACTCGGATAGTAATCTTGGGCATAGCATTTTACCAAATCACCTCATTCTTTGAGGCACACGTGAGGAACACAAATGCGAACAAGCCTGAATGGTCCCCAGGACAATATGCAACTGAAAACTCACACCCCAGAAGTGACTCGAACCCATACTCCCAGAAGCAACGCAACTGGTATGTACAAGACGCCTTAATCCACTTGAGTCACTTCTGGGGTGTGAGTTTTCAGTTGCATATTGTCCTGGGGACCATTCAGGCTTGTTCGCATTTGTGTTCCTCACGTGTGCCCCAAAGAATGAGGTGATTTGGTAAAATGCTATGCCCAAGATTACTATCCGAGTGCCGGCGGTGGGGTGGTTCAAATAGCCTCGGCTATCACCTCATTATGTCCGGTCGTGATGGTCAAGTGGATTAAGGCGTCTTGTACATACCAGTTGCGTTGCTTCTGGGAGTATGGGTTCGAGTCACTTCTGGGGTGTGAGTTTTCAGTTGCATATTGTCCTGGGGACCATTCAGGCTTGTTCGCATTTGTGTTCCTCACGTGTGCCCCAAAGAATGAGGTGATTTGGTAAAATGCTATGCCCAAGATTACTATCCGAGTGCCGGCGGTGGGGTGGTTCAAATAGCCTCGGCTATCACCTCATTATGTCCGGTCGTGATGGTCAAGTGGATTAAGGCGTCTTGTACATACCAGTTGCGTTGCTTCTGGGAGTATGGGTTCGAGTCACTTCTGGGGTGTGAGTTTTCAGTTATATATATATATATATATATATATATATATATATATATATATATATATATATATATATATATACTGTTATTCATGGCCTCCCTTGGCCATTAGCTTGTTGAAGTCAGGTAGTGAGTACGAATAGTTTGTTTGTACTCACAAATAGTGAGTTTGTGTATTGTGTTTTGTTACGCCTCGTTCCTCGTGAGACATTGTCGCCTGCTCTCATATTTCTCACACAATGAGGGGGGGGGGAGGGGGAACGACTCCAGCTGTTGAAGTATTGTGTCCGACAATGTATTGTGTGTTAGAAATATTGTTGTGTGTGTGTGTGTGTGTGTGTGTGTGTGTGTGTGTGTGTGTGTGTGTGTGTGTGTGTGTGTGTGTGTGCGTGCGTGCGTACTCCATTGAAAAACAAAAACAAATCCCGTACCTCGACAAGGTCCATTGAAAAACTTAATCTCATAAAATGCCGACAAGATTTGGGGCTTCGATGCTGCTTGCTCTTAGCTCGAACCCTCCTTCCCCCCCCCTTACTTGGTTTGGTAGCATGGTGATAGGGTACGTCAGTTTGGGATGGCTGGCAGCATATTCAGACGGTTTTATCTCTCACCCTCATCCCCAGGATGGAGCCTGTGGCAGCGGTCTAACTCCCAGGTACCTATTTACAAGGTGAACAGTGGCATCAGGTGAAAGGATCTCAGCTTTATTCGTTTCTACGTCGACCGGGAATCACACTCGGGCTCTAGGGATTACCACCCCAGAGCGCTGTCCACTTGCCTGCGAGAACCTGTGTGTGTGTGTGTGTGTGTGTGTGTGTGTGTGTGTGTGTGTGTGTGTGTGTGTGTGTGTGTGTGTGTGTGTGAAAGAGAGAGAGAGAGAGAGGAGAGAAAGGAATAGGGGAGATTGGAACAGAAAGGGAGAGGAGACGAGAGAGGGGTGAGGAGGAAGAAAAGCACACACACACACATACACACACACACACACACACACACACACACACACACACACACACACACACACACACACACACACACACACACACACACACACTCAAGCACACACACACACACACACACACACTCAAGCACACACACACACACACACACACACACACACACACACACACACTCAAGCACACACACACACACACACACACACACACACACACACACACACACACACACACACACACACACACACACACACACACATACACACACTCAAACACACACACACACTCACACTCACACACACACACACACACACACACACTCACACAACTTATGCGTTAAACAAACAAATATCTCCCCGGCGTCAGCGACCCGGGCGAGATTAGTTCCAAAATCGCATGGAAGTGCAAGAATTAAATCGGTGATTTGCATGGAATTGGCGCAAGGTGTTCCGTCAGGTCCGCAGCCTCCTCTTGTGTGCCAAACTTGCCAGCCTAGTTAGCCTCGTGTGTGTGAGGTCACACTTGCAGTCTCTCTACTTTATATCAACATCTATACACAGATGTAAAATGTATACACATCATATTCAATGTAAATCTATAGATATTAAATTTTGATTAAAAAAAAAGATTAGTTAAGAGGATTAATTAGCACAGCGATTAGGATCCAGAGCTTCAAATCCTATAAGTTTTTAGGGGAAGATGGTCCAGAGATCGACGAAGGCGACGATGGCTCGGAGATCGACGAAGACGACGATGGCTCGGAGATCGACGAAGACGACGATGGCTCGGAGATCGACAAAGACGGCGATGGCTCGGAGATCGACAAAGACGGCGATGGCTCGGAGATCGACAAAGACGGCGATAGCTCGGAGATCGACAAAGACGGCGATGGCTCGGAGATCGACAAAGACGGCGATGGCTCGGAGATCGACAAAGACGGCGATGAAAAAGACAAAGATGAAGAGCTGGCACAGTTAGGCCTAGAGCTGGCACAGTTAGGCCTAGAGCTGGTACAGTTAGGCCTAGAGCTGGCACAGTTAGGCCTAGAGCTGGCACAGTTAGGCCTAGAGCTGGTACAGTTAGGCCTAGAGCTGGTACAGTTAGGTCTAGATCTGCCCCAGCTTAGTTCTTCAATTACGTTAATTATGTATTAACAGTACAAACTGGGTAATAACGAATAACAACGAATAGTACAATTTATGACTATTACCTGCTAGGGAAGAGTCATATTTTGTACTTGCGCATTGTGAACCCGGACTAAGAGGATGTGGCCCGAGTACAGACAGATATCTCAGAACCGCCGTGGCGCGCGGGGGCCATATTTCAGAGCCTGAAAATGCGAACTCGTAACCTGAAAAAGCCAAGGCAGAGTGAACGACCCCACAAGTCCAAGACCGAAAAGGAAGAGAAAAGTGCGGGAGAAAACACTTCAGGGACTTAAAGGAGGAGCGGAGAGATAAAGGAAATAGTGAGAGAGAGAGAGAGAGAGAGAGAGAGAGAGAGAGAGAGAGAGAGAGAGAGAGAGAGAGAGAGAGAGAGAGAGAGAGAGAGAGGTGATATAGTGAGAGATAAGAGATAATCAGAGACAGAGAAAGAGTAGAAATAGAGACATGGTAGAGAGAGAGAGAGAGAGAGAGAGAGAGAGAGAGAGCTGGGAAGCATCATCTCTTGCACCCTAGACTGCACACTAGACCTTGGGTCCTAGGAGTTATATTCACCCCCCCCCCCCACCCCCACTCCCCACACACAACAAGTTTATCACCCCAAATAATTTAGGGTCGGGAGCCAGGACACATCCACTCGACCCTGAGCAAAACAAATGGGATATTTTTGTTAAAGCAGCCTCAGGCCATTTTTTTTATTCAGCGAAATAGCAATTATGTACAATTTCTCGACCAAGTGCAACTAAAGTTTGTGGGTACGAAATCTTCTCTCATTGGTCCATTGTCCCAGCCCAGGGCATGGTAACGTACCCACAATGTTCTAGTAACGTCTTGATGTGGAACAAAAATAACTTTGTGATTATCTTGTGTGTTTTTTTTGTACATGTGTTCCATGTATAAGTATATTCTCGTCCTAGTCTGACAAGTAGTATTTCTTTAATGGTTTCACTGCAGCGCAGTGGTCTACGTCCTCATCTCACAATCGAGGGACCCCGGGGTTCAATCCCGGGGCAGGATACAAACCATTGGGCAAGTTTTAATTTACCTTATGCCTCTGTTCACCATCTCACCCCGCATCCATTTCCACATAAGGGGGGGTACCTTCCCTACCTTGCATCACCTTCCCTACCTTGCATCACCTTCCCTACCTTTCATCACCTTCCCTTTCACTATCACCCCCCTACCCTTCCCCACCTTCACTACTTTCACCCTCTCTCCTTTACCACCTTCTTGACTCTTAATGGAAGTTGGTATCATTTGTTATTTTAAACCAATTAGGCAGTCTACCCCGACCTCACCTATGACCATCCCTGACACATGTCCAGTCACCCTGCAAAGTTTGGTGAGGCTCTAGACTCGAAAAAAAGACAAGCAAACACTCCCGTTTTATAGGAACAGATTTGTAATTGTTTTCTGTTGCACTGATCTGGGTTTCTGTTGGTCTACCGTTAGTTGTTTCTGGTTTGTTTAAGGTTAATAGGACCGATTTTTTGACGTTGTGGTTCAAAGGTTCAAATTTCGATGCATCAAGTGTGAGGACAGGCACGTTAGGTTCTTTTACACCTCACGTACGTGCACGTAAGGTTCTCTTACACCTCACGTACATGCACGTAAGGTTCTCTTACACCTCACGTACGTGCACGTAAGGTTCTCTTACACCTCACGTACATGCACGTAAGGTTCTCTTACACTTCACGTACATGCACGTTAGGTTCTCTTACACCTCACGTACGTGCACGTAAGGTTCTCTTACACCTCACGTACATGCACGTAAGGTTCTCTTACACCTCACGTACGTGCACGTAAGGTTCTCTTACACCTCACGTACATGCACGTAAGGTTCTCTTACACTTCACGTACATGCACGTAAGGTTCACTTTACACCTCACGTACGTGCACGTAAGGTTCTCTTACACCTCACGTACATGCACGTAAGGTTCTCTTACACTTCACGTACATGCACGTTAGGTTCTCTTTCACCTCACGTACGTGCACGTAAGGTTCTCTTACACCTCACGTACATGCACGTAAGGTTCTCTTACACTTCACGTACTTGCACGTTAGGTTCTCTTACACCTCACGCACGTGCACGTAAGGTTCTCTTACACCTCACGTACATGCACGTAAGGTTCTCTTACACTTCACGTACATGCACGTAAGGTTCACTTACACCTCACGTACATGCACGTAAGGATCACTTACACCTCACGTACATGCACGTAAGGTTCTCTTACACCTCACGTACTTGCACGTAAGGTTCTCTTACACCTCACGTGCGTGCACGTAAGGTTCTCTTACACCTCACCTACGTGCACGTAAGGTTCTCTTACACCCCACGTACGTGCACGTAAGGTTCTCTTACACTTCACGTACATGCACGTAAGGTTCACTTACACCCCACGTACATGCACGTAAGGTTCTCTTACACCTCACGTACGTGCACGTAAGGTTCTCTTACACTTCACGTACATGCACGTAAGGTTCACTTACACCCCACGTACATGCACGTAAGGTTCTCTTACACCCCACGTACATGCACGTAAGGTTCTCTTACACCTCACGTATATGCACGTAAGGTTCTCTTACACTTCACGTACTTGCACGTTAGGTTCTCTTACACCTCACGTACGTGCACGTAAGGTTCTCTTACACCTCACGTACATGCACGTAAGGTTCTCTTACACTTCACGTACATGCACGTAAGGTTCACTTACACCTCACGTACATGCACGTAAGGATCACTTACACCTCACGTACATGCACGTAAGGTTCTCTTACACCTCACGTACTTGCACGTAAGGTTCTCTTACACCTCACGTGCGTGCACGTAAGGTTCTCTTACACCTCACCTACGTGCACGTAAGGTTCTCTTACACCCCACGTACGTGCACGTAAGGTTCTCTTACACTTCACGTACATGCACGTAAGGTTCACTTACACCCCACGTACATGCACGTAAGGTTCTCTTACACCTCACGTACGTGCACGTAAGGTTCTCTTACACTTCACGTACATGCACGTAAGGTTCACTTACACCCCACGTACATGCACGTAAGGTTCTCTTACACCCCACGTACATGCACGTAAGGTTCTCTTACACCTCACGTATATGCACGTAAGGTTCACTTACACTTCACGTACCTGCACGTAAGGTTCTCTTACACTTCACGTACGTGCACGTAAGGTTCTCTCACACCTCACGTACCTGCACGTAAGGTTCTCTTACACCTCACGTACTTGCACGTAAGGTTCTCTTACACCCCACGTACGTGCACATAAGGTTCACTCACACCTCACGTACCTGCACGTAATCACTCACACCTCACGTACCTGCACGTAAGGTTCTTTGTAGTAACAAGTGGGTCCTGTGGCGCAGTGGGCTTCGTCCTGGGCTCACAACCGAGGGACCCGGGTTCAATCCCCCCGCCCCCCTCCCACGAGAAAGACAGCAACGGTTTGGGCATGTTTTCCTTTCACCTCATGCTTCTGTTCACCTAGCAGTAAAATAGGTACCTGGTAGTTCGTTGTCCCTTTGTCAACGTGTCCGTGTGTCCCTTTGTGTTGAATACATGTATATGTATATGGAGTATAAATGTATATGTATGTGGTACATATATGTATATACATGGGATGTATATATGTGAGATGTGATGTTGATGCAGATTCGGAGCTGCTGCTGCTGCTTTCAATATGTAAATGCCTGCTTTTCTGCCCTGATTCAGGTTGGGAGAGCCAGGTGAAGCTGAGGAAGCTAGGAGAAGCTGTGAGAGGCTAGGAGAGCTTGGTGAAGCTGAGGAAGCTGGAGTCGAACCAAATACTTCGACAGTGGAATTATCACTCCACCTCACACTGTCCTGATCACTCAGCTCTCACTACTTATAAATAATATCACCTTTTCAAAATTTTCACGCCAACTTCTCAAATTTTCACGCCAACTTTTCATGCCAACTTTTCAGATTTTCACGCCAACTTTTCAAATTTTCACGCCAACTTTTCATGCCAACTTTTCAAATTTTCACGCCAACTTTTCAAATTTTCACGCCAACTTTTCAAATTTTCACGCCAACTTTTCAATTTTTCATGCCAACTTTTCAAATTTTCACGCCAACTTTTCAAAATTTCACGCCCACTTTTCAAATTTTCACGCCAACTTTTCAAATTTTCACACCAACTTTTAAAATTTTCACATTTTCACTCCAACTTTTCAAATTTTCACACCAACTTTTCAAATTATCATGCCAACTTTTAAATTTCTCAGACCAACTTTTCTGGTGCCTTATTTTGATAATTACTTACACCAACTTTTCAATTTTTCACTCCAACTTCAAATTTTCACACAACTTTTCAATTTTTCACTCCAACTTTTTAAATTTTCACACCAACTTTTCAAATTTTGAATCCACTGTATACATAAATAAATGTTACTAACTGGCAACCTTGCCTGGGGCCTCATTGACTGCCGGAAATGTTGGTTCTCGATCAGTACGCCTTCCACCGTGGTCGGGGGAGGGTTACGGCTCTCCCAGATTACGCTACGGGCTTCAGCTCCCGGACCCGCCATGCCGTCTTGACTGCCAGGGCCGCCCCCCCCGGTTCCTGTGGACCACTTTCACAGTCTTAAACGGTACTGTCAGTCTCCAGCACTATATGGTCTATCCTGAGACATTCACTCTGGCACTGTATGCCACCTGGCACTGTGATCTACCTGGTAGTGATCCACCTGGCACTGTAGGCCACCTGGCACTGTATAGACTGTGCCTGATCACTCTCTAGCCGAATCCACCATATAGATTCGTGGAACCATTCTCACAGGTTCTACTGTGTCACTTAAACTCACTGCCAATATCTTCTTTGACCACTCATTAGTGTTAGAACCACCCACACTTGTTCTGCCGACACTGGCATCCTTAATCACCGTATGAGGTGATTCAACGCCCTTAACAAGCACTCCTCTTACAGACGTCTGGGCTCACGGGCTTGGCTTCTCTGCTGCTAGTTAGGTAATCTTAGAGGACCTGGAATCACTCCATTAGTTCCTTGGGGTAATTAGATTCTGCTTTTAACTCCATGCTTCCCTTGCCTTCTGGGGCACAGATAGTTCGGCTGACTGACGGATCCCCCAGGAGGCTCTAGCTCCTGGACTCTGTGCCATACAGCTGATGTAGAACATGTTGCCACCTCTAGGACTCGAACCCTGATCCGCCTGAGAGGATAACATAACCGCAATTTAATCATAACATTCGACTCGTCAGGAAAAAAAAAATGCACTAATCCTGCATGAATGTTGAACCATTCATGCACGGCAACATGCAACTTTGACAAGATAGGCAATCGCTCTTTGCACGAATGTTGAAGTTTGCACTCACACTATCATGCAATATTTGCAAGACCAGCATTGCCTACCTTCCTGCATGAAAGTTGAGCCATCCATTTATATCATACAACATTTCAGGAATCAGATGTACTCTCTCTCTCTCTCTCTCTCTCTCTCTCTCTCTCTCTCTCTCTCTCTCTCTCTCTCTCTCTCTATCTCTATCTCTCTCTCTCTCTCTCTCTCTCTCTCTCTCTCTCTCTCTCTCTCTCTCTCTCTCTCTCTCTCTCTGTCTCGTTGATAGAATGAAAGAGCATTATATTCCACGGTCATAAATCACTGAATTGGACGGACGGACCTGTCTGTGGAATATTATTGTGAAATTTCTAACGTATAAATGAAAATTCCTTTCATTATTTTTCCTGTGATGCGTTCCACTAGACTCTGGTGGACACTTAATGCATATATATTGCTCTAGCGACGAGAGCGATATATATGCATTATGTTCTGTTATTGTTTTCGAATGGGAATAATAACGTCAAAGTCATTCATCTTGTATTGTGGCGTCTGTGTGTGTTTGTTTGTTTAATTGGTCATTCATTCTGCATTTCAATCTGTCATTCAACTTTGTCATTCAACCTATCATTAATTCTTTCGTCCATAATTGTATTCAATCTGTCATTCATTCTTTCATTCAGTGTATCAATCAATCTATTATTGAATTTGGAATTGAACCTATCATTCATTCTACATTTGAACCTAGCATTCATTCTACATTTGAGCCTGTCATTCAATCTACAATTGAATCAATCATTCAACATATTCAACCATGTAAGTGTATCTTAACATATATCTGTAACTAGCTTGAGACTGTACCTAACATGTACCTGGTTCGAGGCTTGATCCTCTACCCGATTTTGAGTGAATCCAGTTGAAGTGAGTACTCGGCTTCGGAACATTAAATGGCCCAAGGGGCTTGACGATGTAAGCTGCTTTCCATTATGTTCTGACGATTATCGAGGAGTAATCTGATGGTACTCGGCTATTGGTGTGATATGGTACCCCCCCAGTGACCCCTTACTGGATTCGAACCCGGGCCGCCATGCAGGGGTCTCCCCCACTGAAACATCAACAAACATAGATCTGAATCCCCACATAAAGAATTCAATTAAAAACTAATAACCACTCTCCATACAAGGACAAAAAACAAACAACACAGCAAATACATCGACAAATACAGCAACAAATACAATCTGTTGATCTGCTAATGCAAACAGCCCGTTCTGGCAATGTTTGTAAATCGCGAAACAAGGCGATTTTTTCGTTGGATGAAATCCCCTTAACTTGATGGATACCTAGTTTTTTCTATCTCCGGATTTTATCAAGTGATTTACATGGAATTTGTTCAGTTCAAAGTTTTGGAAAATGGTTTTGGGTCTTAGTTTTGTATTCAAGTTTTTGAGTTGCAGCTCTGTATCTCTGTATCTCTGTCTGTCTGTCTGTCTGTCTGTCTGTCTGTCTGTCTGTCTGTCTGTCTGTCTGTCTGTCTGTCTGTCTGTCTGTGTCTGTCTCTCTCTCTCTCTCTCTCTCTCTCTCTCTCTCTCTCTCTCTCTCTCTCTCTCTCTCTCTCTCTCTCTCTCTCTCTCTCTCTCTCTCTCTCCCACCACCATCACTCTCCACAATGAAGGAGTCAAATGAGAGAAAATTGACATAACTAAAATATGATGCCACTTGAATTTGTTGAAGCGGAACCCCCAACAGTTTAGTTGTTCATCGGACACTGTTAAAATGTTCAATCTATTGTACAATCTATTCACTCCCGATCTATTTTTTTCCCTTTTACATCTACAACATAAATTTGTCTCTAACACACACACACACACACACACACACACACACACACACACACACACACACACACACACACACACACACACACACACACACACACACAAACACACACACACAATAGATGGAATGCATTAGGCAGTGATGTGGTGGAGGCTGACTCCATACACAGTTTCAAATGTAGATATGATAGAGTCCAGTACGCTCAGGAACCTGTACACCAGTTGATTGACGGTTGAGAGGCGGGACCAAAGAGCCAGAATTAAATCCCCCCAAGCAAAACTAGGTAAATACAACTACGTAAGTACACACACACACACACACACACACTCACAGGAAGCAGCCCGAACCAGCTGTCTTAACTCCCAGGTACCTATTACTGCTAGGTGAACAGGTGCATCAGGGGTGAATGAAACTCTGCCTACTTGTTTTAACCTCGGCCCGAAATCGAAATCTTTTTTTTTTTTAGGACGCCGACCCCAGAGAGCTGTCCACTCGGCCACGAGGACCTATGTTGAACCTTCGGTGTTATAACATGATGATATCTTAAGATATCTATTGCCCAAAAACGTCAACATTTAATTTATTAAAGAATATTCCCTTCTATAATGTTTGACATTCTTTGAACATTTCAAAAATAGTTAGAATACTCTAAAAAAAAAAATATATTACAAATTCGCACAGAAAACTGCAAATTCTATCAGTGCCAATTTTGGCGTTGTAGCCCCAAAATGTATTGCTAATTTGGTTCATCGTTACCGCCCGGACATAAAAAAGAATAGTTGGACAATTTATTGTAATCGTTACTGGCCAAATGGACAAAGACCGCGCTGAAAACATGGCGGGAAAAATGATGTATTGACTCGTTATAGCGAGGAGTTAAATTGGTAATATTAAGTGAGTTGTGTTATGCCGCTGATGTATGAGTCCAGGTGATGGACTAGTCTGTTGTGGTACGCATTTTGTGGCGAGGGGTGATTAGGGTGGTGATTAGGAAGATGATTATAATGATGATTTTTTTTTTATTTTGCCTTTCAGAAAGCAAGAGATAGATATCCACTGACAGTGAAAGAGATATCCACTAACAGTGAGAGAGATAGATATCCACTGACAGTGAGAAAGATAGATATCCACTGACAGAGAAAGAGAGAGATATCCACTGACAGAGAAAGAGATAGATATCCACTGACAGAGAAAGAGATAGATATCCACTGACAGTGAAAGACATAGATATCCACTGACAGTGAAAGAGATAGATATCCACTGACAGTGAAAGAGATATCCACTGACAGAGAAAGAGATAGATATCCACTGACAGTGAAAGAGATATCCACTGACAGTGAAAGATAGATATCCACTGACAGTGTAAAAGATAGATATCCACTGACAGTGAAAGAAATAGATATCCACTGACAGAGAAAGAGATAGATATCCACTGACAGTGAAAGAGATAGATATCCACTGACAGTGAGAGATAGATATCCACTGACAGTGAAAGAGATAGATATCCACTGACAGTGAGAGAGATATATCCACTGACAGTGAAAGAGATAGATATCCAATGACTGAAAGAGATAGATATCCACTGACAGTGAAAGAGATAGATATCCACTGACAGTGAAAGAGATAGATATCCACTGACAGTGAAAGAGATAGATATCCACTGACAGTGAAAGAGAGATATCCAATGACAGTGAAAGATATAGATATCCACTGACAGTGAAAGAGAGATATCCACTGACAGTCAAAAAGAGATATCCACTGACAGTGAAAGATATAGATATCCACCGACAGTGAAAGATAGATATCCACTGACAGAGAAAGAGATAAATATCCACTGACAGTGAAAGAGACAGATATCCACTGACAGAGAAAGAGATACATATATACACTGACAGTGAAAGACATAGATATCCACTGACAGTGAAAGAGAGAGATATCCACTGACAGTGAAAGAGATATACCCACTGACAGTGAAAGAGATAGATATACACTGACAGTGAAAGAGAGAGATATCCACTGACAGTGAAAGAGATAGATATCCACTGACAGTGAAAAAGAAAGATATCCACTGACAGTGAAACACATAATACACAGCCAACCACATAATACACAGCCAACCACATACAAACAGACACACATTCATCCTTAAACAATATAAGAGCCGATTAACCAGAGTACATAATCCGCTTTGAGCAGGTCTCATATGATATTGTAATAAAAGCCATAATTTGAGTTAAAGGTCGTTCGAGAGACAAATTTAACAAAATAAAACATGCAAAGTAATCCTCTTTGTCAAGCGGACTTGTGATATAGATCGCTAAAGCCGATTTGTCAGGGGCAGTGATCCACTGGTCGAAGGTAGCCAATCAGAGCCGTGCTTACATGAGGCCAAGGCGGGCTTTGTTTACATTAGTTTTGGCGGGAAGCGGGATTAGGTCTAAGCGGATGGATCTACGTGGGGTATTTTTGTCTTCTCTGTCTATCTGTTTTTATTTCTGTCTCTACCTCGTTATCGTCTTCCTCCTCTTCTACTTGTCAAGCAATAATGTCAGCAATAATGGGCATATTAGTGGCAGGTAATGGCAATTAAGGGTAAGTCTATTGTCCGCACGGCGTCCCAGGCAACCCATTGTATGTCAACAAGCCGGATGTTGCCATATTGCGCTGGCTGTATATCAGTAGTGATAAACGGGTATAACAGAGCTCTACCAGGGGGTATAACAGAGCTCTACCAGGGGGTATAACAGAGCTCTACCAGGGGGTATAACAGAGCTCTACCAGGGGGTATAACAGAGCTCTGCCAGGGGGTATAACAGAGCTCTACCAGGGGGTATAACAGAGCTCTACCAGGGGGTATAACAGAGCTCTGCCAAGGGGTATAACAGAGCTCTACCAGGGGGCATATCAGAGCTCTGCCAGGGGTATAACAGAGCTCTACCAGGGGGGTATAACAGAGATCTACCAGGGTGTATAATAGAGCTCTACCAGGGGGTATAACAGAGCCCTACCAGAGGGTATAACAGAGCTCTACCAGGGGGTATAATAGAGCTCTACCAGGGGGGTATAACAGAGCTCTGCCAAGGGGTATAACAGAGCTCTACCAGGGGGTATAATAGAGCTCTACCAGGGGGGTATAACAGAGCTCTGCCAGGGGGTATAACAGAGCTATACCAGGGGGCTCAACAATGTGCAATACCTCAATTCGTCACTCCGTAAAAAATACAACTGTTTCCCCTAACCAGACGCGTACGAACCCTAACAACCTCCCTAACCTTATCGAAGCCGATGCACAGAAAACGTAAATTTTAATGTTTACTAATACGTCAAATTCTTAAAGGAATGGTCAACTCCGTTAAAATAGCGACGTGTTCCGCTGAGAGAAAAAGTGATCGCCGGAAGGCGTCGCGGCTGTGTTTACTAAACATATGCAAAATGCCACCTACAATAGTCTGGGGTAACAACATTTCAGTCAGCGAGAATCATCGGGGAATCGAACTCGGGCCATAATGTTACGAGACTGTTAGCCTGAATGAGACGTTATTCAAGGCTAAATTATACTTGCTGGTTGTTCAGTAAACTGTGTTGCTTTTAATAATACTCTAGTGGATGATAGGTCTTAATAACCCTTCACAGGTTTATTGGCCTTAATAACCCTCCCGAGGTTGATAGGTCTGAATAACCCTCCAGAGGTTGATAGGCCTTAATAACCCTCCAGAGGTTGATAGGCATTAATAACCCTCCAGAGGTTGATAGGCCTTAATAACCCTCCAGAGGTTGATAGGCCTTAATAACCCTCCAGAGGTTGATAGGCCTTAATAACCCTCCAGAGGTTGATAGGCCTCAATAACCCTCCAGAGGTTGATAGGTCTGAATAACCCTCCAGAGGTTGATAGGCCTTAATAACCCTCCAGAGGTTGATAGGTCTGAATAACCCTCCAGAGGTTGATAGGCCTTAATAACCCTCCAGAGGTTGATAGACATTAATAACCCTCCAGAGGTTGATAGGCCTCAATAACCCTCCAGAGGTTGATAGGTCTGAATAACCCTCCAGAGGTTGATAGGCCTTAATAACCCTCCAGAAGTTGATAGGCCTTAATAACCCTCCAGAGGTTGATAGGCCTTAATAACCCTCCAGAGGTTGATAGGCCTTAATAACCCTCCAGAGGTTGATAGGCATTAATAACCCTCCAGAGGTTGATAGGCCTTATTAACCCTCCAGAGGTTGATAGGCATTAATAACCCTCCAGAGGTTGATAGGCCTTAATAACCCTCCAGAGGTTGATAGGCCTTAATAACCCTCCAGAGGTTGATAGGCCTCAATAACCCTCCAGAGGTTGATAGGTCTGAATAACCCTCCAGAGGTTGATAGGCCTTAATAACCCTCCAGAGGTTGATAGGCCTTAATAACCCTCCAGAGGTTGATAGGCCTTAATAACCCTCCAGAGTTTGATATGCCTTAATAACCCTCCAGAGGTTGATAGGCCTTAATAACCCTCCAGAGGTTGATAGGCCTTAATAACCCTCCAGAGGTTGATAGACCTTAATAACCCTCCAGAGGTTGATAGGCCTTAATAACCCTCCAGAGGTTGATAGGCCTTAATAACCCTCCAGAGGTTGATAGGCCTTAATAACCCTCCAGAGGTTGATAGGCATTAATAACCCTCCAGAGGTTGATAGGCCTTAATAACCCTCCAGAGGTTGATAGGCCTCAATAACCCTCCAGAGGTTGATAGGCCTTAATAACCCTCCAGAGGTTGATAGACCTTAATAACCCTCCAGAGGTTGATAGGTCTGAATAACCCTCCCGAGGTTGATAGGCCTTAATAACCCTCCAGAGGTTGATAGGCCTTAATAACCCTCCAGAGTTTGATATGCCTTAATAACCCTCCAGAGGTTGATAGGCCTTAATAACCCTCCAGAGGTTGATAGGCCTTAATAACCCTCCAGAGGTTGATAGACCTTAATAACCCTCCAGAGGTTGATAGGCCTTAATAACCCTCCAGAGGTTGATAGGCCTTAATAACCCTCCAGAGATTGATAGGCCTTAAGCACAGAACAATCAGGGTTGCAACACATTAACTCAGATAGTTCAGAGCTTAACCTATACCTATAAATGGTATAGGTTAAGTAATAATTGTAATTAAGAAGCAATAAGATGCTTATCTTAACATACTAAGAAGGTTAGGTAAGGTCGGTGCTTTCTATGAAACTTTTCAAGATAAACTAAAGTATTCACAATCAATTAGTATGTCACATATGCACTTATTATATAAGCCAATATTGACTATAAGCAAGTGCGAGAACGGGTTGGTTAATGGATATAGTTCTACGAGACTGTTGTTGCTAGCGTCGGGTCACCCGTTATTATAATTCACATTACATGGTCAGTAATCATTATATATGAATATTGTTTATCAATAGTGCTACGCTTATCGTCGTTCCTTCGTGGGTGGGTATACCTGTAGTATACCTGTAGTATACCTGGAGTATACCTAGAGTATACCTCTGTGCCTCAAGCTCGAAGCTCAAGGTTCGCCTTGAGCAGTTTGACGGAAATGCTAGTGCTTCGAGCAGCCCGCGGGCCCATATATTCTGTATGTAGGGCCAGCCTATCCTCCTATAGCCTATCCTCCTACAGTCTGTTCTCCTACAGCCTGTCCTCCTACAGCCTGTCCTCCTACAGTCTGTTCTCCTACAGCCTGTCCTACAGCCTGTCCTTCTACAGCCTGTTCTCCTATAACCTGTCCTCCTACAGCCTGTCCTCCTACAGCCTGTTCTCCTACAACCTGTCCTACAACCTGTCCTCCTACAACCTGTCCTCCTTCACCCTGTCCTACAACATCTCCTCCTACAACCTGTCCTCCTACAACCTCTCCTCCTACAGCCTGTCCTCCTACAACCTGTCCTCCCACAGCCTGTTCTCCTACAACCTGTCCTCCTACAACCTGTCCTCCTACAACCTGTCCTCCCACAGCCTGTCCTCCTACAACCTGTCCTCCCACAGCCTGTCCTCCTACAACCAGTCCTCCTACAACCTGTTCTCCTACAACCTGTCCTCCTACAACCTGTCCTCCTACAACCTGTCCTCCTACAACCTGTCCTCATACAGCCTGTCCTCCTACAACCTGTCCTCCTACAACCTGTCCTACAACCTGTCCTCCTACAACCTGTCCTCCTACAGCCTGTCCTCCTACAACCTGTCCTCCTACAGCCTGTCCTCCTACAACCTGCCCTCCACCAACCTGTCCTCCTACAACCTGTCCTCCTACAACCTGTCCTCATACAGCCTGTCCTCCTACAACCTGTCCTCCTACAACCTGTCCTCCTACAACCTGTCCTCCTAC
>NC_091163.1:3853181-3903181 GCF_040958095.1 Procambarus clarkii | reverse complement strand
CCTTGTCACGATTATACAAGGGTCCACGAGGCCTCTACAACGTATAGGAAATTGGACTTTATAACATAACATCACGGTTATCTTGAGGTTATCTTGAGATGATTTCGGGGCTTAGTGTCCCCGCGGCCCGGTCCTCGACCAGGCCTCCACCCCCCAGGAAGCAGCCCGTGACAGCTGACTAACTCCCAGGTACCTATTTACAGCTAGGTAACACGGGGGGGCATCAGGGTGAAAGAAACTCTGCCCATTGACTCTTGCCGGCGCCCGGGATCGAACCCGGGACCAGAGGATCACGCGTCCAGTGTTCTGTCCGCTCAGCCACCGGCTCCCCCCCCCCTCCCCCGGCTCGGGGTCCACACCAGAGTACATATGAGTATGTGTATGGCAGGTTACCCGTACTTTACCTGTTACCGTAACGAGTGGCACTGGTGGTGTGAGTGGCACTGGGAGGCCAATAGACCTAGGTAACGATCGTTACCATTTCTGTTATGCCCCCCACCACCACTCCCCCCTCCCCCCACCCACTCCCCCCCCCACCCCTCCTACTACCCCCATTTCTCAAATTGGTCACCAGACCAATTACAGCCTCAGGATGGGCTCTCCAGAGTGCCCCCCTAACGAGGTGGTTTACCATGCTGTGACTGATGGCCATAGTCTAACGATGCTATATTGGGTTCCCCGTAGCACAGTGGTCTACACGACCCCCGGGGCCCTCACAACCGAGAGTTCAATCCCCCGGACAGGAAAGAAATTGCGGCGTTTCTTTTCCCACCTAAATTCCCTCTTGTTCACCTAGCAGTAAAATAGGTCCCCTCGGGTTTAGGTGACTGTTGTGGGTGGCATATCCTGGATAAGGTCACTAGAAATGACCTAAAAAGGGGGGAAAGAGTGGGGGGGGGGGAGTGTGTGAATATGTAATGAAGAGGAGGGGAAGGGAGAGGGGGAAGGAAGAGGAGGGGAAGGGAGAGGGGGAAGGAAGAGGAGCGGAAGGGAGAGGGGGAAGGAAGAGGAGGGGAAGGGAGAGGGGGAAGGAAGAGGAGGGGAGTGTGTGAATATGTAATGAAGAGGAGGGGAAGGGAGAGGGGGAAGGAAGAGGAGGGGAAGGGAGAGGGGGAAGGAAGAGGAGGGGAAGGGAGAGGGGGAAGGAAGAGGGGAGAAGGAAGAGAGGGAAGGAGGAGGAGGAGGAAGAGGAGGAGGAGGAAGAGGAGGAGGAGGATGCAGAAGAAGGGAGAAGCAACATAATAACAGTCACCTTTATCTCTGTAGTTCTCTGGGGAGGATTACCTAACCTAATTAACTTTTTTTCTCTCTCTTCTCTCTCTCTCTCTCTCTCTCTCTCTCTCTCTCTCTCTCTCTCTCTCTCTCTCTCTCTCTCTCTCTCTCTCTCTCTCTCTCTCTCTCTCTCTCTCAAGCTTTTCCTCTATGGGTAAGGTGCTCAAGCTTAATCTTCATTGGGCGTTCACGCCCCCATTACTGGGCGTTCACGTCCCCATTACTGGGCGTTCACGCCCCCATTACTGGGCGTTTACGCCCCCATTACTGGGCGTTCACGTCCCCATTACTGGGCGTTCACGTCCCCATTACTGGGCGTTCACGCCCCCATTACTGGGCGTTCACGCCCCCATTACTGGGCGTTCACGCCCCCATTACTGGGCGTTCACGTCCCCATTACTGGGCGTTCACGTCCCCATTACTGGGCGTTCACGTCCCCATTACTGGGCGTTCACGTCCCCATTACTGGGCGTTCACGTCCCCATTACTGGGCGTTCACGTCCTCATTACTGGGCGTTCACGTCCCCATTACTGGGCGTTCACGTCCCCATTACTGGGCGTTCACGTCCCCATTACTGGGCGTTCACGTCCCCATTACTGGGCGTTCACGTCCCCATTACTGGGCGTTCACGCCCCCATTACTGAACGTCCCCATCCCCGACATTGGACCAAAGGCAGTATAGCCGCCGCGTTCACATCTCCGTCTATATACCAACAACAACAGTCTCCTTGCACAGTAATGCCATCGTGTGCGTGATTAGCACTAATCTCATTCCCCCCCCCCCTCTGCGCCTATCAGCGTATCTAGCGCATATAATTTGATATATAATGACTAGAGTAATTAGTGGGTTAATCAGTGCCTATAATATCATATGATATTAATTACCACCTCATTATTGGTCGTGTTCGGATAGCGGCTGGTTAATAGGCCTATCCTAATATAATGTTGCTCATTGTGGGGCCTATCCATTACATTATATAGGCCTATCTATAACGGCACAGCAAGAGGGTATTCACAGTTTAGTCATTTGAGCTTAGAAGAGGATTTATAACCGCAATTTGAGCCCAAGAGCTGAGTTTCAATCTTTGGGAACAATGATTGACCTAAAAATTTTTTTTTGTTAAAATTGAAAATAGAAAATGAAAAATTGATCTAATAGAAATTGTCGAAACAGAAAGTGGAAAAGATCAGGGAGCCAGATTCACGAAGCAGTTACGCAAGCACTTACGAACCTGTGCATCTTTTCTCAATCTTTGGCGGCTTTGTTTACAGTTATTAAACAGTTAATGAGCTCTGAAGCACCAGGAGGCTGTTTATAACAATAACAACAGTTGATTGGCAAGTTTTCATGCTTGTAAACTGTTTAATAAATGTAACCAAAGCCGTCAATGACTGAGGAAAGATGTACACGTTCGTAAGTACTTGCGTAACTGCTTCGTGAATCTGGCTCCTAGGAGCCACGATTACGGATTATTTTAAACCAATATATATTATTGTATGTCAACTGGGATACATTGAATCGTTAGCAACAAGACATCATAATTCATCCTCCCAAGCCTTAACAACGCCATTCAGCTAATGCAGTTCTATTTTGGTAATTGTATTCACGAATGGGTATAAATCCTATTGTAATTGAACAGAGAAGGATGACTAAGACAATCCTGCCCTAATTAGAAGCGTGTCTTGATGATAAGATGATTACGTCAGCTGAAATTACCTTCTCAAGATAGAATATACGCGTAAGGGCACCACGAAGAAATTTATTTTATAAATTTATATATACAAAGCCGGTCGGCCGAGCGGACAGCACACTGGACTTGTGATCCTGTGGTCCCGGGTTCTATCCCAGGCGCCGGCGAGAAACAATGGGCAAAAATTTCTTTCACCCTATGCCCCTGTTACCTAGCAGTAAAATAGGTACCTGGGTGTTAGTCAGCTGTCACGGGCTGCTTCCTGGGGGTGGAGGCCTGGTCGAGGACCGGGCCGCGGGGACACTAAAGCCCCGAAATCATCTCAAGATAACCTCAAGAAGATACAAGAGTTTTTAAATTCTTGTACAGCCACTAGCACCCATAATGTTTCGGGCAGGTCTTTAATCCTAATTATTTCCCCGGATTTCGACCCTGCCCAATCGTTTAACAACCAGGAACCCATTTTACTGCTGGGTGAACAGAGGCAACAGTTAAGGATAGGCGCCCGGTCATGGGTAAATTGGGGTAAATTATCCTAATGTGAATGATGGGGTATTACAAGGATATAGGAAGTGTTCAAGAACATATGAACTCAAAATAAAATATAGAATAGTGAATGTAATTGGGAGAGTTTATATTTAGAACAGAAATGGGGGTAATGGTATGGAAATGGGGGTAATGGTATGGAAATGGGGGTAATGGTATGGAAATGGGGGTAATGGTATGGAAATGGGGGTAATGGTATGGAAATGGGGGTAATGGTATGGAAATGGGGGTAATGGTATGGAAATGGGGGTAATGGTATGGAAATGGGGGTAATGGTATGGAAATGGGGGTAATGGTATGGAAATGGGGGTAATGGTATGGAAATGGGGGTAATGGTATGGTAATGGGGTTGTGGATTTATGGAACCGATTTCCACCTAACTTAATAGATGTGGGTTTAGGGGGAAGGGGGGGGGGGTGTAGGAAGGAAGGAACTTTCAGGGGAAAAGCGCCAAGCCATGACGACTATATAGCACTGGGAAGGGGTCAGGATAAGGATTTGGGATGGTACGGGGGGAAGGGGGGAAGGATTGGTGCCCAATCAGTCTTATCTGGGCTGCTTCAAACGTTGGTTGAACATGCATCAGCCCGCCCCCCTCTAACATTTGCCTACGTTCAGAAAACGGTCTATTTAAAGTACCTTTATCCTAACCTACCAGAGGACCCAAAACAGAAAACGGGACAGTGTGTCACTTTCGCCAACCACGACTATTTTTGGCGTCAAGTAACGCATACGATCGAAAAGCGACGTTCTTTGTAAGAGAACGGGTTGAATATAACCCAAGATAACAAAGATATTGAATATAACCTAAGATAACAAAGATATTTCCACATAAAAAGAGTCATATCTACCTTGCACAGCAACTAAAGCCCAATAGGCTCTGACGCCTATACACCACTCGGTACATACACACAGGTTCGAACCCTCATCACGGCTCCAGTTGATTTGTACATTTGATATCTCACGTTATTGAAATTTCTGTAATAAAAATAATAATAATAATAATAATAATTACTTAATGTTATATAAACTCAACTATGAGTGTACAAAGTTGTATGAATTGATTTAGAATTTAAACAATTCAAAAAAATTAGAATTAGAATTCTTTATATGTGGCGGGAGTGGTTTAATTCGGTGTTGAATCATATGTAGAAAGAAAAACCCCGACAACCACAAAAGGTTGATGAAATGCGTGTAAATTAGGTTTGAATAGTTCATTAATTTGAGTTGATTGAGGGGTTGGGAAGGAGGAGGAGGAGTCTCTGGTGTTATGGATGGTATTCACAAAACTCACACACACTCACACACACACACACACACACACACACACACACACACACACACACACACACACACACACACACACACACACACACACACACACACACACACTAGGCAGTGGAAACAGGAGGCCAGGCACAGGATACAGAATAGGAGATGAAGTACTTAATGAAACAGACAGAGAGAAAGATCTAGGAGTTGATATCACACCAAACCTGTCTCCTGAAGCCCACATCAAAAGAATAACGTCTGCGGCATATGCGAGGCTGGCTAACATCAGAACGGCGTTCAGGAACCTGTGTAAGGAATCATTCAGAATCTTGTACACCACATATGTAAGACCAATCCTGGAGTATGCGGCCCCAGCATGGAGCCCGTACCTTGTCAAGCACAAGACGAAGCTGGAAAAAGTCCAAAGGTATGCTACTAGACTAGTCCCAGAACTAAGAGGCATGAGTTATGAGGAAAGGCTGCGGGAAATGCACCTTACGACACTGGAAGACAGAAGAGTAAGGGGGGACATGATCACAACCTACAAAATCCTCAGGGGAATCGACCGGGTAAACAAGGATGAACTATTCAACACTGGTGGGACGCGAACAAGGGGACACAGGTGGAAGCTGAGTACCCAAATGAGCCACAGAGACGTTAGAAAGAACTTTTTCAGTGTCAGAGTAGTTAGTAAATGGAATGCATTAGGAAGTGATGTGGTGGAGGCTGACTCCATACACAGTTTCAAATGTAGATATGATAGAGCCCAATAGGCTCAGGAATATGTACACCAGTTGATTGACGGTTGAGAGGCGGGACCAAAGAGCCAGAGCTCAACCCCCGCAAGCACAATTAGGTGAGTACAATTAGGTGAGTACACACACACACACACACCACGAGCGTAGCTCTCATCCTGTAACTACACTTAGGTAATTACACACACACACACACACACACACACACACACACACACACACACACACACACACACACACACACACACACACACACACACACACACACACACATGTAATGTAATGAAGATAGGTGTAGGGAGCAGGAGGTCAGATACAAGGTATCATCTGGGAGAGGAAATTCTTCAGGAGTCAGAGAAGGAAAAAGACTTGGGGGTTGATATCACGCCAGACCTGTCTCCTGCAGCACATATCAAGCGGATAACATCAGCGGCATATGCCAGGCTGGCCAACATACGAACGGCATTCAGAAACGTGTGTAAAGAATCATTCAGAACTTTGTATACCACATATGTCAGACCAATCCTGGAGTATGCAGCCCCAGCATGGAGTCCATATCTAGTCAAGGATAAGACTAAACTGGAAAAGGTTCAAAGGTTTGCCACCAGATTAGTACCCGAGCTGAGAGGTATGAGCTACGAGGAGAGACTACGGGAATTAAACCTCACTTCGCTGGAAGACAGAAGAGTTAGGGGGGGACATGATCACCACATTCAAGATTCTGAAGGGAATTGATAGGGTAGATAAAGACAGTCTATTTAACACAAGGGGAACACGCACAAGGGGACACAGGTGGAAACTGAGAGCCCAAATGAGCCACAGATATTAGAATGAACTTTTTTAGTGTCAGAGTGGTTGACAAATGGAATGCATTAGGAAGTGATGTGGTGAAGGCTGACTCCATACACAGTTTCAAGTGTAGATATGATAGTGCCCAATAGGCTCAGGAATCTGTACACCTGTTGATTGATGGTTGAGAGGCGGGACCAAAGAGCCAGAGCTCAACCCCCGCAAACACAACTAGGTGAGTACACACACACACACACACACACACACACACACACACACACACACACACACACACACACACACACACACACACACACACACACACACACACACACACAGTTCACTTGAACTCCAGTCGTTACTGCCCTAATGTGCTCCTCTGAGGCATTAGATGTGGCGATATATCTACTCCAAGGTCTTTCTCCCCTTTGTTAAGGCAAGACTCCGTTTCCTCTTCACCCTCTACTGCTGTACAGGACTTCTCATGCCTGCTCCTACCCCTCACAACATTGCAATTGGCCGGGTTAAACTCTAAGGGTAATTCGAAGGGCACCACAATCCCTCTCTGTCCTGAATTCCTTAAATGGGCAATGCATTCCATTCTATTTCTAAAATATGTCAGGTCGTTGATGTTTTATGAAATAGGATGCAATTTTATTGCAAATTTTCAATATATTTTTTATTAACAATTCGAGGATCATGGCAGCTTAGTCTTAAATAGTTTACTGGCATGGAAATACTGCTCGGTAGTATTACCTGGTGGCAGTTCGAGGCTCATCAGTGGTTTGGTTGATGCACACTATGATGAATCATCAATTTACCCATGATTGAGGAAAGCTGTACAGCTTTCGTAAGGGGTCACTTATGTGTTGGGTGACTCCTGACCTTGCTTGAGTCTCTCTCAGTCCTTCTAGCACTGTCAGTTCTTATGACACTGTCAGTCCTTATGACACTGTCTGTCCTTATGACACTGTCAGTCCTTATGACACTGTCAGTCCTTATGACACTGTCTGTCCTGATGACAGTCAGTCCTTATGACACTGTCAGTCCTTATGACACTGTCTGTCCTTATGACACTGTCCTTATGACACTGTCAGTCCTTATGACACTGTCTGTCCTTATGACACTGTCAGTCCTTATGACACTGTCAGTCCTTATGACACTGTCAGTCCTTATGACACTGTCTGTCCTTATGACACTGTCAGTCCTTATGACACTGTCAGTCCTTATGACACTGTCAGTCCTTATGACACTGTCAGTCCTTATGACACTGTCAGTCCTTCTGGCACTGTCTGTCCTTATGACACTGTCTGTCCTTATGACACTGTCAGTCCTTATGACACTGTCAGTCCTTATGACACTGTCAGTCCTTATGACACTGTCTGTCCTTATGACACTGTCAGTCCTTATGACACTGTCAGTCCTTATGCCACTGTCAGTCCTTATGACACTGTCCTTATGACACTGTCAGTCCTTATGACACTGTCAGTCCTTATGACACTGTCAGTCCTTATGACACTGTCAGTCCTTATGACACTGTCCTTATGACACTGTCAGTCCTTATGACACTGTCAGTCCTTATGACACTGTCAGTCCTTATGACTCTGTCTGTCCTTATGACACTGTCAGTCCTTATGACACTGTCAGTCCTTATGACACTGTCTGTCCTTATGACACTGTCAGTCCTTATGACACTGTCAGTCCTTATGACACTGTCAGTCCTTATGACACTGTCCTTATGACACTGTCCTTATGACACTGTCAGTCCTTATGACACTGTCAGTCCTTATGACACTGTCCTTATGACACTGTCAGTCCTTATGACACTGTCTGTCCTTATGACACTGTCAGTCCTTATGACACTGTCAGTCCTTATGACACTGTCCTTATGACACTGTCAGTCCTTATGACACTGTCAGTCCTTATGACACTGTCAGTCCTTATGACACTGTCAGTCAGTCCTCTCTGTCTCCTTTGTGTACGCTTGGCTCCGTTTATTTCTATGTTTTTTCCTATGTGTGTGTGTGTGTGTGTGTGTGTGTGTGTGTGTGTGTGTGTGTGTGTGTGTGTGTATGTGTGTGTGTGTGTGTGTGTGTGTGTGTGTGTGTGTGTGTGTGTGTGTGTGTGTGTGTGTGTGTGTGTATGTGTGTGTGTGTGTGTGTGTGTATGTGTGTGTGTGTGTGTGTGTGTGTGTGTGTGTGTGTGTGTGTGTATGTGTGTGTGTGTGTGTGTGTGTGTGTGTGTGTGTGTGTGTGTGTGTGTGTGTACTCACCTTGTGAGTGAGGTGCCTGTTTGACTGCTAGGTGAACAGGCGAATCTGGTGAAGGAAAGTCTATTTCGAAACACAAGTAACCCGGATGCGTGGACAGCGAATCTCGAACGTTAGCCGCTCAGCCGCGAGGACCCCCCCCCCCAGTGTGTTTGTGCTTACCTAGATGTGCTGTAGGTGTCATCTAGCGTAGTCCTCACTACTCGACGAATGACACGAGGCATTCGTCGAGCCAATGAATACAAATTAACACCCGAGATACTTAAAGAGACTCGAACTGTCGACGATAAAGGGGTAATTTATACGCATTTAACGAACGAGACGCAAATGAAAGCTCATTTTTTTCAGGAGTTTCTTGAAGTATTGTGAATATACGAGGTCCAATGGGCAGTTACAAGGGGGGGGGGGAGGGGGGAGAAGGTGACCTCGTTCGGAGTTAACAGTCGCGAACTTAAACAAAGTAATTAGCATTTAAGAGTACGTTAAGTGCCTGAATGTGGAGGAGCTCGTTGGAGAGAAACACTGCGGCGCTGAGGTCAAAGGTCACGAGGTCATGGCATTGGTGGTTAAAGGTCAGGGATGGTCGTGGGACACGAGTCAGAGGTCATTGCTTGTTAGAAGGGACGCGGAATTGTCTTGATAACCTAACCTAACCTAACCAACCTAACCTAGCCTAGCCTAACCTGACCTAACCTAGCCTAACCTAACCTAACCTAACCTAACCTAACCAAGCCAAACCTAACCAACCTAACCTAACCTAACCAAACCTAACCTAACCAAGCCAAACCTAACCAACCTAACCTAACCTAACCTAACCTAACCAAGCCAAACCTAACCAACCTAACCTAACCTAACCTAACCTAACCTAACCTAACCTAACCAACCTAACCTAACCTAACCTAACCTAACCTAACCTAACCTAACCTAACCTAACATCTTACTCTCTAGAGTCGAGTCGTAACTCTCTTCGAAAACTCTTTTTGAGAACATCTTGAACCTAACTACCCAATTCGACGTACGTCTGTCCGCAGGGGTGTTGTTTTATCTCCTCGGGCTCCACTAAAGGTCACTTGCTACCCTAATTCCAACTTTGATTTGTGCAGGGTCGGCGTTCGATCCCCGATGGTCCAAGTGGATATACGCACTGTTCCTTGACCCTGTCCTCATCGCGTTCAGTTGCTTTACATAATTTTATACTCCAATCGAGTGTAAAATTCGGAGAAAATGATTATTATATATTATAAAATTCTCCTCGTTTAATTATGAGGAGACAACGCTAAACTACTATGACAATATAGGATATGAGAGGAGGAGGATGAGAGATGGGATATGAGAGGATACAGGATAGGAATAGGGATATGTGGGCAGGATATAGGTGCTGGAATATACGGACAGGATAGGAATAGGGATATGTGGACAGGATATAGGTTCTGGAATATAAGTACAGGATAGGAATAGGGATATGTGGACAGGATATAGGTGCTGGAATATAAGGACAGGATAGGAATAGGGATATGTGGGCAGGATATAGGTGCTGGAATATAAGGACAGGATAGGAATAGGGATATGTGGGCAGGATATAGGTGCTGGAATATGAGGACAGGATTAGAATAGGGATATGTGGGCAGGATATAGGTGCTGGAATATAAGGACAGGATAGGAATAGGGATATGTGGGCAGGATATAGGTGCTGGAATATGAGGACAGGATTAGAATAGGGATATGTGGACAGGATATAGGTGCTGGAATATAAGGACAGGATAGGAATAGGGATATGTGGGCAGGATATAGGTGCTGGAATATGAGGACAGGATTAGAATAGGGATATGTGGACAGGATATAGGTGCTGGAATATGAGGACAGGATTAGAATAGGGATATGTGGACAGGATAGGTGATAGGGTACAAGGACTCGCTTAACTTTACTGAGGTCATTCCAACCACGTTATGCGCGTCTTAAAAGATATTTCCAGCTGAAGAAAACAGCGTTTCGTGGCCTTGGAGGAGTTAGTCAGAGAGCAGTGGGCGATATTGCCCGAATATCGCTGAACGTCTCATTAAGGAAGGAAGCAAACACAATCGCCAGGAACACGAGACTTTTGGGATATTATGGTGTGTGTGTGTGTGTGTGTGTGTGTGTGTGTGTGTCTGTGTGTCTGTGAGTGTGTGTGTGTGTGTGTGTGTGTGTGTGTGTGTGTGTGTGTGTGTGTGTGTGTGTGTGTGTGTGTGTGTGTCTGTGAGTGTGTGTGTGTGTGTGTGTGTGTCTGTGAGTGTGTGTGTGTGTGTGTGTGTGTGTGTGTGTGTGTGTGTGTCTGTGAGTGTGTGTGTGTGTGTGTGTGTGTGTGTGTGTGTGTGTGTGTGTGTGTGTGCTTACCTAATTGCTTACCTAATTGTGCTTGCGGGGGTTGAGCTCTGGCTCTTTGGTCCCGCCTCTCAACCATCAATCAACTGGTGTACAGATTCCTGAGCCTATTGGGCTCTATCATATCTACATTTGAAACTGTGAATGGAGTCAGCCTCCACCACATCACTTCCTAATGCATTCCATTTGCTAACTACTCTGACACTGAAAAAGTTCTTTCTAACGTCTCTGTGGCTCATTTGGGTACTCAGCTTCCACCTGTGTCCCCTTGTTCGCGTCCCACCAGTGTTGAAAAGTTCGTCCTTGTTTACCCGGTCGATTCCCCTGAGGATTTTGTAGGTTGTGATCATGTCCCCCCTTACTCTTCTGTCTTCCAGTGTCGTGAGGTGCATTTCCCGCAGCCTTTCCTCATAACTCATGCCTCTTAGTTCTGGGACTAGTCTAGTAGCATACCTTTGGACTTTTTCCAGCTTCGTCTTGTGCTTGACAAGGTACGGGCTCCATGCTGGGGCCGCATACTCCAGGATTGGTCTTACATATGTGGTGTACAAGATTCTGAATGATTCCTTACACAGGTTCCTGAACGCCGTTCTGATGTTAGCCAGCCTCGCATATGCCGCAGACGTTATTCTCTTTATGTGGGCTTCAGGAGACAGGTTTGGTGTGATATCAACTCCTAGATCTTTCTCTCTGTCTGTTTCATTAAGTACTTCATCTCCTATTCTGTATCCTGTGCCTGGCCTCCTGTTTCCACTGCCTAGTTTCATTACTTTGCATTTACTCGGGTTGAACTTCAACAGCCATTTGTTGGACCATTCACTCAGTCTATCCAGGTCATCTTGTAGCCTCCTACTATCATCCTCTGTTTCAATCCTCCTCATAATTTTTGCATCGTCGGCAAACATTGAGAGGAACGAATCTATACCCTCTGGGAGATCATTTACATATACCAGAAACAGTATAGGTCCAAGGACTGACCCCTGCGGGACTCCACTTGTGACGTCTCGCCAATCTGAGACCTCACCCCTCACACAGACTCGTTGTCTCCTGTTGCTTAGGTATTCCTCTATCCACCGGAGTACCTTCCCTCTCACTCCAGCCTGCATCTCCAACTTTCGCACTAGCCTCTTGTGTGGCACTGTATCAAAGGCTTTCTGACAATCCAAAAATATGCAGTCTGCCCACCCTTCTCTTTCTTGCCTTATTTTTGTTGCCTGGTCGTAGAATTCAAGTAACCCTGTGAGGCAGGACCTGCCATCCCTGAACCCATGTTGATGCTGTGTTACAAAGTTCCTTCGCTCCAGATGCTCCACTAGTTTTTTTCGCACAATCTTCTCCATCAGCTTGCATGGTATGCAGGTTAGGGACACTGGCCTGTAGTTCAGTGCCTCCTGTCTATCCCCTTTCTTGTATATCGGGACTACGTTAGCTGCTTTCCAAGTATCTGGCAGTTCCCCTGTTGCCAGTGATTTGTTATACACTATGGAGAGTGGTAGGCTCAGTTCTCTTGCTCTTCTCTTCGTTCTCTTCGTTCTCTTCGTTCTCTTGCTCAGTTCTCTTGCAGTTCTCTTGCTTGCTTGTGTGTGTGTGTGTGTGTGTGTGTCTGTGAGTGTGTGTGTGTGTGTGTGTGTCTGTGAGTGTGTGTGTGTGTGTGTGTGTGTGTGTGTGTGTGTGTGTGTGTGTGTGTGTGTGTGTGTGTGTGTGTGTGTGTCTGTGAGTGTGTGTGTGTGTGTGTGTGTCTGTGAGTGTGTGTGTGTGTGTGTGTGTGTGTGTGTGTGTGTGTGTGTGTGTGTGTGTGTGTGTGTGTGTGTGTGTGTGTGTGTGTGTGTCTGTGAGTGTGTGTGTGTGTGTGTGTGTGTGTGTCTGTGAGTGTGTGTGTGTGTGTGTGTGTGTGTGTGTGTGTGTGTGTGTGTGTGTGTGTGTGTGTGTGTGTGTGGGACTAACAGTCCCATTCTAATATGGAAAAATGGCTGAAGTGGAGAACGTGCAAAGATCCTTTACTGCTTGAATCCATTCAATAAAATATATAAATAATTGGGGCCGCCTAAAATGTTTAAATCTGTATTCCCTAGAGCGCAGGCGGGAGAGATACATAATAATTCACATATGGAAAATAGTAGAGGGGCTGGTCCCAAACCTGTACACAGAAAAAACATCACATGAGACCAGAAGGCATGGCAGGATGTGCAGAATACCCGCGTTGAAGAGCAGAGGTGCAACAGGTACTCTGAGAGAGAACTCTATCAACATCAGAGGCCCGAGACTGTTCAACACGCTTCCACTACACATAAGGGACATAACTGGCCGACCCCTCACAGTGTTCAAGAGAGAACCATCAACATTAGAGGCCCGAGACTGTTCAACACGCTTCCACTACACATAAGGGACATAACTGGCCGACCCCTCACAGTGTTCAAGAGAGAACTATCAACATCAGAGGCCCGAGACTGTTCAACACGCTTCCACTACACATAAGGGGCATAACTGGCCGACCCCTCACAGTGTTCAAGAGAGAACTATCAACATCAGAGGCCCGAGACTGTTTAACACGCTTCCACTACACATAAGGGACATAACTGGCCGACCCTCACAGTGTTCAAGAGAGAACTATCAACATCAGAGGCCCGAGACTGTTCAACACGCTTCCACTACACATAAGGGGCATAACTGGCCGACCCCTCACAGTGTTCAAGAGAGAACTATCAACATCAGAGACCCGAGACTGTTTAACACGCTTCCACTACACATAAGGGACATAACTGGCCGACCCCTCACAGTGTTCAAGAGAGAACTATCAACATCAGAGGCCCGAGACTGTTCAACACGCTTCCACTACACATAAGGGGCATAACTGGCCGACCCCTCACAGTGTTCAAGAGAGAACTATCAACATCAGAGCCCCGAGACTGTTCAACACGCTTCCACTACACATAAGGGACATAACTGGCCGACCCCTCACAGTGTTCAAGAGAGAACTATCAACATCAGAGGCCCGAGACTGTTCAACACGCTTCCACTACACATAAGGGGCATAACTGGCCGACCCCTCACAGTGTTCAAGAGAGAACTATCAACATCAGAGGCCCGAGACTGTTTAACACGCTTCCACTACACATAAGGGACATAACTGGCCGACCCCTCACAGTGTTCAAGAGAGAACTATCAACATCAGAGGCCCGAGACTGTTCAACACGCTTCCACTACACATAAGGGACATAACTGGCCGACCCCTCACAGTGTTCAAGAGAGAACTATCAACATCAGAGGCCCGAGACTGTTCAACACGCTTCCACTACACATAAGGGGCATAACTGGCCGACCCCTCACAGTGTTCAAGAGAGAACTATCAACATCAGAGGCCCGAGACTGTTTAACACGCTTCCACTACACATAAGGGACATAACTGGCCGACCCCTCACAGTGTTCAAGAGAGAACTATCAACATCAGAGGCCCGAGACTGTTCAACACGCTTCCACTACACATAAGGGGCATAACTGGCCGACCCCTCACAGTGTTCAAGAGAGAACTATCAACATCAGAGGCCCGAGACTGTTCAACACGCTTCCACTACACATAAGGGACATAACTGGCAGACTCCTCACAGTGTTCAAGAGAGAACTATCAACATCAGAGGCCCGAGACTGTTCAACACGCTTCCACTACACATAAGGGACATAACTGGCCGACCCCTCACAGTGTTCAAGAGAGAACTATCAACATCAGAGCCCCGAGACTGTTCAACACGCTTCCACTACACATAAGGGACATAACTGGCCGACCCCTCACAGTGTTCAAGAGAGAACTATCAACATCAGAGCCCCGAGACTGTTCAACACGCTTCCACTACACATAAGGGGCATAACTGGCCGACCCCTCACAGTGTTCAAGAGAGAACTATCAACATCAGAGGCCCGAGACTGTTCAACACGCTTCCACTACACATAAGGGACATAACTGGCCGACCCTCACAGTGTTCAAGAGAGAACTATCAACATCAGAGGCCCGAGACTGTTCAACACGCTTCCACTACACATAAGGGACATAACTGGCCGACCCTCACAGTGTTCAAGAGAGAACTGGATGAACATCTCCAAAGGATACCTGATCAACCAGGCTGTGACTCATACATCAGGCTGCGAGCAGCCGCCTCCAACAGCCCAGCTGACCAGATGACCAACCAGGAGACCGGGCCGCGGGGGACACTGATCCTTGGAACCAACGCAAGGTTACCTTACTGCCATCTAGCAAGGTAACAACGAGGCCTTCGGCGAAGACATTGTATTATGCATCTTTATTTTAATGTCATATTTCATGGGTGTGAAGCGTGCTGGTGGGTTGTAAAGCTCCCTTAGGTGGAGAGTTCTTTATAAGAGCTTTACGACGCCTAGCAGTGTTGTTTGGTCATGTTTTATCGCCAGGTGTATTCAGGAGTTTGGAAAATATGTGTGTGTGTGTGTACTCACCTAATTGTACTCACCTAATTGTGCTTGCGGGGGTTGAGCTTTGGCTCTTTGGTCCCGCCTCTCAACTGTCAATCAACTGGTGAGACTGGTGTGTGTGTGTGTGTGTGTGTGTGTGTGTGTGTCTGTGTGTGTGTGTGTGTGTGTGTGTGTGTGTGTGTGTGTGTGTGTGTGTGTGTGTGTGTGTGTGTGTGTGTGTGTGTGTGTGTGTGTGTGTTACGAACCCGGATCCAGCGTCCGAGCCTGGAGCAGTGACAAACACGCCATCTGTGGGTCAGCTCCCGAAACCCCCGCCAAACGGACGACGACACCTAGTGAGGACAGCGTGTACTGGCCTCGAGGACCAGTTTCCAGTCTGGTTCAGCGCTCAACACCGCCGCTCCTGACCTCTGGTGAGGTGGTGCTCCGACGACAGCGCCATCCATGGACTGGATACGTCAGGTGTTAGTATCTGAGCCTGTGAGTGTGGTGTATTAGTGTCCCAGTTATTGATGACGTGTCTGCTTACAGAGCCGACCTGGGACCACTGTGTTGAAGGTGGAGTCAGTCTACCCGAGGCAGCCAGTCTCCATACAGTAAAGTTTGCTGCAGCTGTTGTGACGTCGTCCCCCCGGAAGAACACTGTGGTGTGTTAAGCCTGCCAGTGGAGTGGCAGTGGAAGGATTTACCCGGGACCGACGGTTGGAGACGATAATCCACTGGGGTATTGAGGACAGGAGGGTGATTGGTGATATCACACGAGACTCCTGTCTAGGGCGTACCCCTTTTATCGTTCGTGGAGTGGCCGTACCAGCCTTGGTGGCTCAGTACCTGCCAGCAGACCTGCTGGACGTGTGGTTGACGGCCTCCACGACGGTGCCCCCAGTGGACCTGTGTTGTGGCTGACCTGTGGCCAGGGTAGACTCGGCGTTCTCAGAGGACACGTCTTGAGGCCACGAAGAAAGCACCGCGGACTCAGCACCTAGCTTCAAGGATCCATAGTCTCCAGCAGAAGACTACAGTGTTGATCCCCTTTGTAAAGTGTTAATACCCCTCCCCCTTGTGTACGTTTTATTTCTATATATTTAAATGGTGATGGTGAAAATTATACTATATTAAGTTCTTACCTTTCTTTCCCTACTCCCTTTAAGTTACTTGCGTCACGGATCGCATCCCTTGATAGCCTCTACTGGCTTGGGGCCGGATATATATCTTCCTCTAACTACATCAGAGTAAGAACCCCGTTGCGTCCCGAGAGGGCCGTAACATAATTGGCATCCCCAGCGGGATCCGTCCCCTTGTTAAGTATGTTTGACAGGGGTGGTGAAGTGGCGTAATCCCTGTATATAATTCCCCCTGTGTGACGATTGTGACGTTATACGTCCTGTGCGGTGCTCAGTGACTAAGTGCGATATTGTGCAGTGCGGTGCTCGCTGTGATTAAGCGATTAAGTGCAATATTGACTAGTGCGGTGCTCAGTGATTCAGTGCAATATTGTAGAGCGAAGTGTTCGCTTGGACTCAGTGCAATATTGGGTAGTGTGGAGCCCGAAGTGATTACGTGCAATATTGGCAAGTGCAGTGTTTGGTGCGATAAAGTGCAGTATTGGCGTAGAACAGTGCTCGGTGTGTTAAGTGCTAGTTGAGTGTTCCATCTGTGACAATGGCAGAAAAAGCTACCATCGATGATCTGGACGATGTTCAGGCTTTTCTGAATAGAGTGGACTGTCTTGCCAGATTAAAGTATCTGAGCAAACCAGAGCTTGTACTAGTGAGCGCCTACCTGGAGATAAAGATCCGTGCCAGTGATTCCCGTGTGGAGATCTTGTCCAAGGTTCACCGGCACCTGAAGGCAGAAGAGAAACAGGAAGGCGAAACTCCTAGTACAAGGGAAGGTGAGGAGATAGCTTCCATGGAAAAGGAAGATAAGGGCAGCGACGTTGACAGTGATGCAGGTGAGCTGAATATAAGCTTGCTAACTGTCAAAATGCGTGCCTTGGAAATTAATCGAGAAATAGAGTGGAAGAAATTAGAAATGGAAAGAGAAAGACAAGATAAAGAATTGGCGATGAGGCGTTTAGAATTAGAACGAGAAAGAGAGAGAGAAGAACGAGAAAGAGAGAGAGAAGAACGAAAAAGAGAACGAGAAGAACGAGAAAGAGAACGAGAAGAACGAGAAAGAGAACGAGAAAGAGAAGAGAGACGAGAGAGAGAAGAACGAGAAAGAGAGAGAGAAGAACGAGAAAGAGAGAGAGAAGAAAGACAGAGACAACATGAACTAGAAGTATTACGATTAGGCGCTGGACAGAGACAAACTGGAGTAAGCGGTTTCGATCCGGTAAGGAATATCAAAATGGTCCCCAAATTCAACGAGAGAGAAGTTTCGAAGTTCTTCGCAGCCTTCGAGAAAGTCGCTGCCTCTTTGGAGTGGCCAAGGGAGAATTGGGCCATCATGATACAGTCAGTCTTGACTGGGAAGGCCCAAATCGCCTACTCTACGTTATCCCTTGACGACTCCGGCGATTACGATATGGTGAAGAAAGTGGTGCTCATGGCGTACCAATTGGTACCTGAGGCATATAGGCAAAAGTTCAGAAACCTGAAGAAGACCTCAGAGCACACTTTCACCGAATTCGCCACCATCAAGGAGCGACTTTTTCAAGAATGGTGTGCCTCTCGGAAGGTGGAGACCAAGGAAGACCTCGAGCAGCTGATTCTGCTCGAGGACTTCAAGGATTGTTTGTCTGGAGACCTGAAGACGTACCTAGAGGAACAGCAGGTAGAGACCTTGAGTGCGGCAGCCACCATGGCGGAAGAGTATATCCTGACTCACAGGCCGTCTGCTAAGTACGTCCCGAGGAATTACCAGCGCCGGTTTGACAGACCTCACGACGAAGAAGAAAGACCCGTCCCACAAAGTGCTAAGAAGACGCCCCCAGGTAGCCCTCGAAGAACGAGTCCTAGTAGTCCGAAACACCGTAGTCCGAGGAGGAACATGGTGTGCTGGACTTGTGGGCAGAAGGGACACATAGCTGCTAGGTGCCGAGGCAGAAGAGGTGGCAGCGCACGAAGGGAGGTGATGTTGATGAGCTGTGTTACACCACCAGCAGGAAACCAGTCTACGATGACGCAGGAAGGACCAAGTTTGTTTGCCCCTCACACTTCATGCGGGTATGTAACGAGTGATCATACTGGTAGATCAGTTGTAGTGCTCAGAGATAGTGGAGCAGCCCAGTCCCTGATCGTGAAGAGCTCGTTACCCGAGGGAGTAAGTATGGACGGGAGACGACAGGTTGTCCTGGTTGGGTTTCCGAGAACGCAGTATATCGCCCCCTTAGTGCCAGTACATCTTGACTCGCCTTATTTCAGCGGCACAAGTGAGTTGGCAGTAGTCGATACCCTCCCTGTGGCTGGGATTGACGTGGTACTAGCCAACGACTTGGTGACAGATTGGGGCATCAATCTTCCCAAGGTTGCGGACGAGTCTACCGGAACAGCACGGTCTGAGGTAACAGGCAATGGTAATGTCCAGGTAAAGACAGACCCGGATGTAAACATATTTAATTTGTCCTCTCACCCGCAGATCGACGATATTCTAGCAGTGTCTCCTGATTCTCTCGACGAGGAACATGAAGTTAAGAAGGCAGAGGTACCTGAGCAAGAAGAGAGGCCTTGTGTGCGAGCACCCACGGATACCAACGAGTCTGGAGCGAAGGCGGATGTGTGCTTGCGGTATGGCAAGTTACAGCATGTAGTGAACCAGCCAGAGATTCCCCAGACGTCAGAGGTATGTGAGGTGTGTTCAAAAGGTCTAGTGCCCTCTTCGGTCCAAGCCAGGCGTGTGGATGTGGCCGGCTATGGACATGACTGGCTCGGGAAGCTTATCCCTCAATTGGCCTCATGTTTCTTAGCGATACTTTGTTTGATTCTCGAATGTGTTCTCGTTTGTGCTCTCAGTGAGGACCGGTGTACGACCCGACGAATGATGGCTCCCATGAACATCGCGAAGAGGTCCCAGGGATTGGAGAGTTGTACTGCAAGTGTTGCAGTTGAAGAAGGGACCTGGGAGGTAATAGATGATACAGGAGGTACGATATGTGATAATATGAGTGACTGTTTCCGACAGGTTGACACCCCCCGCGTGACTACTGAGCCTCAACACAGCGTTATACGGAACGTTGGTCGACCTGACGGGGGCAGAGCGAATGCCATCTTCGGTGAGCAAGCAGCCCTGTTGGAACTAGGTGTGGGCCTAGTAGAGGAGTGTATAGTAAGTACTGACTTGCCCATTGTCGCTATCACTCTGAATTATCAGACCCCTGTATTCCACGTTCCTGTCTCCCTGAAGGACCATCGGACCGGCACCAGAAATGCCGTCTGTGGTCAGCCATCATCGGTGCCACGACATAGGGAAGTGTCGAGTCACCCCAGATCGTGTCTACACCGATCCTTACTCGAGAGGTGTGAGATTATGCTCCGGATTAACATCTCGGTGGAGACGGTGAAGATGTGGAAGATTACACCAGGCAGGACCTTGCCTTCAATCTTCAAGTTCCCATTGTGCCGGAATTGCCCAGTAGGACAGTTCTGTGGACGAGACAGCCTCGCTATTCCAGATCATAAAGCATGTGTGTCCATTTGGAGTTGTGTCGTCGTACTAATTTGGTTTGTGTTTCTTTTTATAGAACCCCAAACCAAATTCTTTTTGGTGGGGAGGTGTTACGAACCCGGATCCAGCGTCCGAGCCTGGAGCAGTGACAAACACGCCATCTGTGGGTCAGCTCCCGAAACCCCCGCCAAACGGACGACGACACCTAGTGAGGACAGCGTGTACTGGCCTCGAGGACCAGTTTCCAGTCTGGTTCAGCGCTCAACACCGCCGCTCCTGACCTCTGGTGAGGTGGTGCTCCGACGACAGCGCCATCCATGGACTGGATACGTCAGGTGTTAGTATCTGAGCCTGTGAGTGTGGTGTATTAGTGTCCCAGTTATTGATGACGTGTCTGCTTACAGAGCCGACCTGGGACCACTGTGTTGAAGGTGGAGTCAGTCTACCCGAGGCAGCCAGTCTCCATACAGTAAAGTTTGCTGCAGCTGTTGTGACGTCGTCCCCCCGGAAGAACACTGTGGTGTGTTAAGCCTGCCAGTGGAGTGGCAGTGGAAGGATTTACCCGGAACCGACGGTTGGAGACGATAATCCACTGGGGTATTGAGGACAGGAGGGTGATTGGTGATATCACACGAGACTCCTGTCTAGGGCGTACCCCTTTTATCGTTCGTGGAGTGGCCGTACCAGCCTTGGTGGCTCAGTACCTGCCAGCAGACCTGCTGGACGTGTGGTTGACGGCCTCCACGACGGTGCCCCCAGTGGACCTGTGTTGTGGCTGACCTGTGGCCAGGGTAGACTCGGCGTTCTCAGAGGACACGTCTTGAGGCCACGAAGAAAGCACCGCGGACTCAGCACCTAGCTTCAAGGATCCATAGTCTCCAGCAGAAGACTACAGTGTTGATCCCCTTTGTAAAGTGTTAATACCCCTCCCCCTTGTGTACGTTTTATTTCTATATATTTAAATGGTGATGGTGAAAATTATACTATATTAAGTTCTTACCTTTCTTTCCCTACTCCCTTTAAGTTACTTGCGTCACGGATCGCATCCCTTGATAGCCTCTACTGGCTTGGGGCCGGATATATATCTTCCTCTAACTACATCAGAGTAAGAACCCCGTTGTGTCCCGAGAGGGCCGTAACAGTGTGTGTGTGTATTCACCTAGTTATGTTTGCGGGGGTTGAGCTCTGCTCTTTCGGCCCGCCTCTCAACTGTCAATCAACTGATTGCTAACTACTACTTTTTTTTTCCACACCACACACACACACACACACACACACCCAAGGAAGCAGCCCGTAACAGCTGACTAACTCCCAGGTACCTATTTACTGCTAGGTAACAGGGGCATTCAGGGTGAAAGAAACTTTGCCCATTTGTTTTTGCTTCGTGCGGGAATCGAACCCGCGCCACAGAATTACGCTATCCACCAGGCTACGAGGCCCCTCCTCGTGTACTCACCTAATTGTGCTTGCGGGGGTTGAGCTTTGGCTCTTTGGTCCCGCCTCTCAACCGTCAATCAACTGGTGTACAGATTCCTGAGCCTACTGCGCTCTATCATATCTACATTTGAAACTGTGTATGGAGTCAGCCTCCACCACATCACTGCCTAATGCATTTCATTTACTAACTACTCTGACACTGAAAAAGTTCTTTCTAATGTCTCTGTGGCTCATTTGGGTACTCAGCTTCCACCTGTGTCCCCTTGTTCGCGTCCCTCCAGTGTTGAATAGTTCATCCTTGTTTACCCGGTCGATTCCCCTGAGGATTTTGTAGGTTGTGATCATGTCCCCCCTTACTCTTCTGTCTTCCAGTGTCGTAAGGTGCATTTCCCGCAGCCTTTCCTCATAACTCATGCCTCTTAGTTCTGGGACTAGTCTAGTAGCATACCTTTGGACTTTTTCCAGCTTCGTCTTGTGCTTGACAAGGTACTAGCTCCATGCTGGGGCCGCATACTCCAGGATTGGTCTTACATATGTGGTGTACAAGATTCTGAATGATTCCTTACACAGGTTCTTGAACGCCGTTCTGATGTTAGCCAGCCTCGCATATGCCGCAGACGTTATTCTCTTTATGTGGGCTTCAGGAGACAGGTTTGGTGTGATATCAACTCCTAGATCTTTCTCTCTGTCTGTTTCATTAAGTACTTCATCTCCTATTCTGTATCCTGTGTCTGGCCTCCTGTTTCCACTGCCTAGTTTCATTACTTTGCATTTACTCGGGTTGAACTTCAACAGTCATTTGTTGGACCATTCACTCAGTCTATCTAGGTCATCTTGTAGCCTCCTACTATCATCCTCTCTTTCAATCCTCCTCATAATTTTTGCATCGTCGGCAAACATTGAGAGGAACGAATCTATACCCTCTGGGAGATCATTTACATATACCAGAAACAGTATAGGTCCGAGGACTGACCCCTGCGGGACTCAACTTGTAACGTCTCGCCAATCTGAGACCTCACCCCTCACACAGACTCGTTGTCTCCTGTTGCTTAGGTACTCCTCTATCCACCGGAGTACCTTCCCTCTCACTCCAGCCTGCATCTCCAACTTTCGCACTAGCCTCTTGTGTGGCACTGTATCAAAGGCTTTCTGACAATCCAAAAATATGCAGTCTGCCCACCCTTCTCTTTCATGCCTTATTTTTGTTGCCTGGTCGTAGAATTCAAGTAACCCTGTGAGGCAGGACCTGCCATCCCTGAACCCATGTTGATGCTGTGTTACAAAGTTCCTTCGCTCCAGATGCTCCACTAGTTTTTTTCGCACAATCTTCTCCATCAGCTTGCATGGTATGCAGGTTAGGGACACTGGCCTGTAGTTCAGTGCCTCCTGTCTATCCCCTTTCTTGTATATCGGGACTACGTTAGCTGCTTTCCAAATATCTGGCAGTTCCCCTGTTGCCAGTGATTTGTTATACACTATGGAGAGTGGTAGGCACAGTTCTCTTGCTCCTTCCTTTAGAACCCAAGGGGAGATTCCATCTGGGCCTATAGCCTTCGTCACATCCAACTCTATTAAACACTTCCTTACTTCCCCGCTGGTAATCTCAAACTCTTCCAGTGGTTCCTGGTTAGCTATTCCCTCACTTACCTCTGGGATTTCTCCTTGCTGTGTGTGTGTGTGTGTGTGTGTACTCACCTAATTGTGAGTACACACACACACACACACACACACACACACACACACACAGCAAGGAGAAATCCCAGAGGTAAGAGAGGGAATAGCTAACCAGGAACCACTGGAAGTGTGTGTGTGTGTGTGTGTGTGTGTGTGTGTGTGTGTGTGTGTGTGTGTGTGTGTGTGTGTGTGTGTGTGTGTGTGTGTGTGTGTGTGTGTGTACCACCCACCACCACCATTCTCCCTACCCTCCCTCACCACCAGCACAACCACTCGCCACCCAACCACCACCATCAAGTCCTGCCTTTACCAACCCCGGTTCCCAACGTGTATTATACCGTGGTGGGTGACCTTTAGTTGTCAGGGGTCGGGTCAGGGGGGGAGGGGGTAAGGGGGGGGTGTTAGGGGGTTGGGTGGGGGGGGGAGTAGCAGGAACCCTTACAAGAGATCTAATTATTCAAAAACTTCTGGAACTTCCTGGTGTAATGAGTCCCTTATAGGGAAGTTGTGTTGATAGGGGGGGGGGGGGGGGTAGGAGGGGGGATGGTGATGGTGGTAGTCGTGGTTGATGGTGCTGGTTGGTGGATGGGGCTGGTGGTGTTGTTTGTGGTTGTGGTAGTTGGAGGTGATGGTTGTGGTTGTGATAGTTGGGGGTGATGGTGGTGGTGGTAATACTACTGACCTATCAGTACCAACGAGGGAATGAGTTCTAGCTCTTCATACCCCACCTAACTACCCTTGTCGTGGCTGTCGTAACAACTGAACTACTCTGATTGCCCCCCTTGAAAGTAGGTCATCACCCTGTGGTGTCCTCTGCTCTGTATCATATCGATTTCCACAATATATTTATATAGTCTTAACCCCCCGTCCTTCAAGTCCGCTATATAACTCAATACCACAGTGGTCGTTGTATTCTAAAGTGGCGAATTTTCAACATTTTCTCTTTGGGTCTTTCCAACATTTCCAATTTGGGTCTACTTTGGCTGTGGGTTCTCTCCCTTTGCTATGTCGCCCCGACAGATTCTTGGTCTCTGGGTTACCTTACCTTGAGGTTACCTTGAGGTGCTTCCGGGGCTTAGCGTCCCCACGGCCCGGTCGTCGACCAGGCCTCCTGGTTGCCGGACTGATCAACCAGGCTGTTGGACGCGGCTGCTCGCAGCCTGACGTATGAGTCACAGCCTGGTTGATCAGGTATCCTTTGGAGGGTTCACTAGATTTGCTATACAATGTTTCGTCTTGGCCTCGTGGGCTGTACCTCGTTGTCCAAGTCTGTTTACTTTTGATTCAACTCTCCAAGTAGCAGGATCTTAGAACTCTCCAAGTAGCAGGATCTTAGAACTCTCCAAGTAGCAGGATCTTAGAACTCTCCAAGTAGCAGGATCTTAGAACTCTCCAAGTAGCAGGATCTTAGAACTCTCCAAGTAGCAGGATCTTAGAACTCTCCAAGTAGCAGGATCTTAGAACTCTCCAAGTAGCAGGATCTTAGAACTCTCCAAGTAGCAGGATCTTAGAACTCTCCAAGTAGCAGGATCTTAGAACTCTCCAAGTAGCAGGATCTTAGAACTCTCCAAGTAGCAGGATCTTAGAACTCTCCAAGTAGCAGGATCTTAGCCTCTCTGGCTTCTCTTGTGAAGTTAGTGGGTGTTATGGTGAGGGGGGAATGGTCTAGAGGTGTATAGAGTGACTTAAGAGGTCTTGAACCAGGAAATTGAGGGATATATGCACCGATAAATGTATCTTTCTTCTCTGTGAATATATTCTGAGAGTTGGCTTGAGTTCTTGATAATGTTCCGGAGGGAAATACACTTGCTAATTGGGGACAGTATTGTTGTAGTGGTTTTAATAATTCTCTAGAGTGCAGAGGTTGATAGGACTTAATAACCCTCCAGAGGTTGATAGGCCTTAATAACCCTCCAAAGGTTGATAGGCCTTAATAACCCTCCAGAGGTTGATAGGCCTTAATAACCCTCCAAAGGTTGATAGGCCTTAATAACCCTCCAGAGGTTGATAGGCCTTTATAACCCTCCAGAGGTTGATAGGCCTTAATAACCCTCCAGAGGCTGATAGGCCTTAATAACCCTCCAGAGGTTGATAGGCCTTAATAACCCTCCAAAGGTTGATAGGCCTTAATAACCCACCAGAGGTTGATAGGCCTTAATAACCCTCCACAGGTTGATAGGCCTTAATAACCCACCACAGGTTGATAGGCCTTAATAACCCTCCAGAGGTTGATAGGCCTTAATAACCCTCCAGAGGTTGATAAGCCTTAATAACCCCTCCAGAGGTTGATAGACCTTAATAACCCTCCAGAAGTTGATAGGCCTTAATAACCCTCCAGAGGTTGATAGGCCTTAATAACCCTCCAGAGGTTGATAGGCCTTAATAACCCTCCGGAGGTTGATAGGCCTTAATAATCCTCCAGAGGTTGATAGGCCTTAATAACCCTCCAGAGGTTGATAGGCCTTAATAACCCTCCAGAGGTTGATAGGCCTTAATAACCCTCCAGAGGTTGATAGGCCTTAATAACCCTCCAGAGGTTGATAGGCCTTAATAACCCTCCAGAGGTTGATAGGCCTTAATAACCCTCCAAAGGTTGATAGGCCTTAATAACCCTCCAGAGGTTGATAGGTCTTAATAACCATCAAGTGGTTGATAGGCCTTAATAACCCTCCAGAGGTTGATAGGCCTTAATAACCCTCCAGAGGTTGATAGACCTTAATAACCCTCCAGAGGTTGATAGGCCTTAATAACCCTCCAGAGGTTGATACACCTTAATAACCCTCCAGAGGTTGATACACCTTAATAACCCTCCAGAGGTTGTTAGGCCTTAATAACCCTCCAGAGATTAATAGGCCTTAATAACCCTCCAGAGGTTGATAGGCCTTAATAACCCTCCAGAGGTTGATAGGCCTTAATAACCCTCCAGAGGTTGATAGACCTTAACAACCCTCCAGAGGTTGATAGGCCTTAATAACCCTCCAGACGTTGATAGGCCTTAATAACCCTCCGGAGGTTGATAGGCCTTAATAATCCTCCGGAGGTTGATAGGCCTTAATAACCCTCCAGAGGTTGATAGGCCTTAATAACCCTCCAGATGTTGATAGGCCTTAATAACCCGGCAGACGTTGATAGTCCTTAATAACCCTCCAGAGGTTGATAGGCCTTAATAACCCTCCAGAGGTTGATAGGCCTTAAACCTAACCCCAAACGATCAAGACAGCATCCGACATGAATCACCATATTCCAGCCGGCCAGCCCTAAACCTTAACAACCCAACTACCCCCAACCCCCCACGTTCTTTAAAAATCAGAATTGGACCGGAAAAACTCCAACCCCCCCCCCCCCCCCAAAAAAAAAAAGACTCAACATTTCATCGTGGATTAAAACATTGAAAAATGACTATGAAACGATTCTTCAACAAATGCTTCCTTGGGCGCTTCCTTGGGCGCCATTGCTTACCCGCGCTTCCTTGGGCGCCATTGCTTACCCGCGCTTCCTTGGGCGCCATTGCTTACCCTCGCTTCCTTGGGCGCCATTGCTTACCCGCGCTTCCTTGGGCGCCATTGCTTACCCGCGCTTCCTTGGGCGCCATTGCTTACCCGCGCTTCCTTGGGCGCCATTGCTTACCCGCGCTTCCTTGGGCGCCATTGCTTACCCGCGCTTCCTTGGGCGCCGTTGCTTACCCGCGCTTCCTTGGGCGCCATTGCTTACCCGCGCTTCCTTGGGCGCCATTGCTTACCCGCGCTTCCTTGGGCGCCATTGCTGATAAGAGTATAACGGAGTCGCCGGAGCTGTTGTCTGGGGAGCCAGGTTTTATAGGGGGAAAATATATTCTGGTGTTTTGGGAGAGTAGGACTTGTTGGACTTGTGGTGCGCTGTTGTGGACTTTTTAAATGGTGAGGCTGACACGGTTGGCTGGAGGCTTTTGTGTAGTGTAGTGTAAGGGGGATGGGGAAGGGGGGGGGGTTATGTACTGAGCTTGGGCTTAAACCATCAGATCGACAGTTACAGCCCCCGTTCCGGTGCCGGGTAAGTCCACTACGGGCTCGCCATGGCCCGTGCTACTTGGAACTTTTTGTTCCGAGCAGCTGAATCTTAAAATGTCTTTCAACCTCAAAGTTTTTTGTCAGATAAGTTTACAGCAAAATAAACAACAAAAGTTTATCAATAAGTTTACTTAATGTAAACCGACGGATATACAACCATTTAAACAACCACAACAATCAGATTAATCCCTAAGCTGGGATAAAAAAATCCCCCAACTCAGTCCTGGACATTTTTAGATCAATTTCTCTTGACATATTAAACAAAATATTCGAAAATATAATTAGCAAGAGACTTGTGAATTACATGGTAAGAGGTTCACAAGCCTAACACCTGACAACATGGGTTAGGACACCACAGAGAGGCCCATATACGGCCCTGATACAGCCCTGATACAGCTCATATACAGCCCTGATACAGCCCTGATACAGCCCTGATACAGCCCTGATACAGCCCTGATACAGCTCATATACTGCCCTGATACAGCCCTGATACAGCCCTGATATAGTCCTGATACAGCCCTGATATAGTCCTGATACAGCCCTGATATAGCCCTGATACAGCAGTGATACAGCCGTGATACAGCCGTGATACAGCCCTCATACAGCCCACATACAGCACTGATACAGCCCATTTACAACCCTCATACAGCTCTGATACAGCCCTGATACAGCAGTGATACAGCCGTGATACAGCCGTGATACAGCAGTGATACAGCCCTGATACAGCCCTGATACAGCAGTGATACAGCCCTGATACAGCCCTGATACAACCCTCATACAGCCGTGATACAGCCCTGATACAGCCCTGATACAACCCTCATACAGCCGTGATACAGCCGTGATACAGCCGTGATACAGCCCTGATACAAGCCTCATACAGCCCTGATATATGAGCATATAGCCAATGCCATGACGAAGAAGGAACAGTGCAATATAGTGTTCAATATATATATCAAAAGTTTCTGACAAAGTCTATAACACGGGCATAAAATACTTAGACATGAGAACTAGTAAATATAAATTTCTCATCCCCACTTCCGTATGAAATAAACATTCTATTCACCTGGGGGACTGTAAGAGACTCGAACTGTAGACCCCCAAGTGTGTATATGAGACCGACGCCCTATCGACTGGGCTATGAGTAGCCCTAATAAGGAAAGTTTCCTATTAAGGCTACTGATAGCCTAGTCGATATGCATGCAGGAGAGCAAAGTTTTCCTCAACAATATAATTCAATTATTGCTATACAGTCTCGGGCACCTGCATGGAAGGCCTGGGACGCTGCTAAGTCAAAAGAGGACAAGAACTGTGTCTCTGAATTGCTTTCTTCAAACTCCATCAGGTCGCTTCACCTCGCTGTGTCCTCCACAGCTCCCAAACTCCTGGAAAGTGGTGGACACGCGGCCTGTCCCTCTGGAAGCAGACTTTTCTGCTTCGCGCCATCACACAAGAGATCCGTTGCTTTTATGTTCCGTTACTCCTTAAGTTTACACCGCTTTTGTGGAGAGGCGGGGGGGGGGGGAGGGGGGAGGGGAGAAGTTGATGTGTGATGGAGGGGTTCCTCTCTACATCAGTCACACACACGCACACACACTCACAGAAGTTTGTCTCTCTTCTCTCTCTCTCTGTTTGTCTGTCTGTCTGTCTGTCTGTCTGTCTGTCTGTCTGTCTGTCTCTCTCTCTCTCTCTCTCTCTCTCTCTCTCTCTCTCTCTCTCTCTCTCTCTCTCTCTCTCTCTCTCTCTCTCTCTCTCTCTCTTTCTCTCTTTCTCTCTCTCTTTCTCTCTCTCTCTCTCTCTCTCTCTCTCTCTCTCTCTCTCTCTCTCTCTCTCTCTCTCTCTCTCTCTCTCTCTCTCTCTCTCTCTCTCGCAGAGAGAGAGAGAGAGAGAGGGGAGGCGGTCACCTAGAGACAGTGATGGTCATTCCAGCTAAGGAAAGCTCATTCCAGCTCACGAAAGGTCATTCCAGCTCACGAAAGGTCATTCCAGCTCACGATAGGTCATTCCAGCTCACGAAAGGTCATTCCAGCTCACGAAAGGTCATTCCAGCTCACGAAAGGTCATTCCAGCTCACGAAAGCTCATTCCAGCTAACGAAAGGTCATTCCAGCTCACGAAAGGTCAACGATTATTAAGACAGCTGGAAAAGAAGACTCGATAATTACATGAAATCGCACACTGAAAAAAAAAAATCATTCATTATCTGTCATTTTGACATTTAAGTGGTGTAATTATCTCTGGTTATCTGGGTGTATCAGTGACGTCACACTGGGTGTGATAGTGACGTCACACTGGGTGTATTAGTGACATCACACTGGGTGTGATAGTGACGTCACACAGGGTGTATCAGTGACATCACACTGGGTGTATTAGTGACGTCACACTGGGTGTATCAGTGACATCACACTGGGTGTGATAGTGACGTCACACTGGGTGTATTAGTGACGTCACACTGGGTGTAGTAGTGACGTCACACTGAGTGTATTAGTGACGTCACACTGGGTTTATTAGTGACGTCACACTGGGTGTGATAGTGACGTCACACGGTGTATTAGTGACGTCACACTGGGTGTATCAGTGACGTCACACTGGGTGTATTAGTGACGTCACACTGGGTGTAGTAGTGACGTCACACTGAGTGTATTAGTGACGTCACACTGGGTGTAGTAGTGACGTCACACTGAGTGTATTAGTGACGTCACACTGGGTTTATTAGTGACGTCACACTGGGTGTGATAGTGACGTCACACGGTGTATTAGTGACGTCACACTAGGTTTATTAGTGACGTCACACTGAGTGTATTAGTGACGTCACGCTGGGTGTGATAGTGACGTCACACTGGGTGTGATAGTGACGTCACGCTGGGTGTGATAGTGACGTCACGCTGGGTGTGATAGTGACGTCACACTGAGTGTGATAGTGACGTCACACTGGGTGTATCAGTGACGTCACACTGGGTGTATCAGTGACGTCACACTGGGTGTATCAGTGACGTCACACTGGGTGTATCAGTGACGTCACACTGGGTGTTCTGGGGGGGGGGAGGGTGAAGAAGGTCGTATATACCTGTTATCCCTACAAAAGCATCTGCTAATCCAAGCCATATATCCAACCTAGGATAACACAACACGACACAGATGTATGAGGATATCGAGGGCCGTTAATAAAGCGTGATCAACGAGGCTGTGTGTGTGTGTATAAGATTAGACAAGGGACCCATAACCGTTGGCTTGAATATGTGGGGTCAATAGCTCACTAGTAGCGCAGTGGTCTACGTCCTCGACTCAGAACTATAGCGACTTGCGGTTTCAATTCCCGGTAGGATAGATATGGTTAGGCACGTTTCCTTTCATCTGATGCATCTGTTCGGCTTAGCATTTTAAAAGCACTGTAATCACCTTCTGTGGTTGATTGTTCAATAAATTCCTGAACTATATGTTGAACAGATCTTTCACCCTGTCCATGGAAGACAGAAGAAAATGTTTATATATGCTGGTTAGCATTGTAAATGTCTGGCCACGTCTGTGGTAGACAAGAATAATAATAATAATAATAAAAGGCTTTTGGCTACAGGTTTAAATTTTAATTCCGTTCTAATAAGCAGTAGAGTGTGGAATATTATTGGCAGGTGTGGAGGGAGGTGTGGAAGGAGGGATGGTTGGAATGGGAACTAGTGGGAACAGCTGGAAGGGCCTCAAATAAGGAGTTATAACCCTTCTGTGAAATATGGCCATTTTCCCCCTTTATTTACCAGTCTGCCTCCGTGTGGAGCAAACACTAGTGCGTTCCTGTGATAAGGGGAGAGAGGGAGGACTACCCTATGTAGCGACCCTCTCCCTAACTAATCCATCTTAATAGAACGTCGCATTTTGACATATACTCTTGCCTAAGGCCAAAAATCGTCGTATTAGCAAATGAAATCGGCTGGCGAAGTGGCCCCCCCCCACACACACACTGTCCCGTTTTCTGTTTAGGGTGATCTGGTAGGTTAGGAAAAGGGCATTTTAGGACGGTAGTTTCTTGACTTAGGGGGGGGGGACGGACTGGTCTATAAGTGGGAAACACTTGGGCTTGTAAGCACAGCAGTGGTCTCATTTCTTGCAGGTCGCCGCTCGATCCCCAATGGTCCAAGAGGTTCAGCGGTATCCCTTCTCGTTTGTCCCCCCCCCCCTACTTTCCTATTCCAGTTCCTTATTCTCCTATCCCTTTAACTTGCTATATAATCACACAGGCTTATCGCTTTCTCAGATCAGTCACAGCCCCACTCCTGTGCCAGTGTAAGTCCACGACGGGCTCGCCATAGCCCGTGCTACTTGGAACATTTTGTTTCAGGTAGCAAATCTTAAACAACAACAGCGAGAAATAGGGAATAAAGATAGCAAGAGCAGAAATAAAAAAAAGGAACCAGATGGAGTTGTGGAAAAATATACGCCATTTTTTATGAATAGAAAATGGATTGCTGTAGAGGTAGAATAAACAGAGGTAGAAAGTAGAATTAGAGGATTGACTACACTCACAGGGAAATAGAGGAAGCAATACATTAATAATACATATTTTAAGTGTTTTTTAATACATGTAATTTATACATAACATTTTGGAATTGGTGACAGGGTAGAAAGACAGCCTAATTACATGTGTGTAGACATGTATATGTATAAATTTGGGTGGATATGTATACAGGCCAGTATACCTCAGTACACCCCAGACCAGATGATGATAATGTTATACCTAATAGTCTATCAAAATGATGAGTTTGTTCTCACTCCATCGTTCAGATGAGAAATATTATATATATATATATATATATATATATATATATATATATATATATATATACAACTTTAGAACACTTTCCCACCAGGAGACTCGAACCCTAGCCAGCACAGAAGCCTTCCAGCAACTGGCATAACAGGTACGCCTTAACCCGCTCCACCAGATGGAGTTGATACCAGATATATATATATATATATATATATATATATATATATATATACAATGAGGATAAGGAGCTGGGATATGAGGACAAGGAGCTGGGATATGAGGACAATCAGCTGGGATATGAGGACAAGGAGCTGGGATAGGAGGACAAGGATATATATATATATATATATATATGATGATGAGAAATATTATGTATAGCGTGAGAAACGGCGTGGAAAAAAATGAATAATTTTATTCGCTGTCCATCTGGCTTTTAATCTAATTTAATTTTGTCAGAATTTTTTTTTCCAAAACAGTTTTAGTTCTCGAAATATATCAAATATTGGAATATAACATAAAAAAGTCACCATTCATATATTCGCTATTAATCATATACAGGTAAGAGTATAAGGTATAAGATAATAAGTCACTATGGCTCTTGGAAGGAATATGAGGATAAGGAGCTGGGATATGAGGACAAGGAGCTGGGGTGTGAGGACAAGGAGGTGGGAATATGAGGACATGGAGCTGGGATATGAGGACATGGAGCTGGGATATGAGGATAAGGAGCTGGGATATGAGGACAAGGAGCTGGGATATGAGGACATGGAGCTGGGATATGAGGACATGGAGCTGGGATATGAGGATAAGGAGCTGGGATATGAGGACAAGGAGCTGGGATATGAGGATAAGGAGCTGGGATATGAGGACAAGGAGCTGGGATATGAAGACAATCAGCTGGGATATGAGGACAAGGAGCTGGGATATGAGGACAAGGAACTAGGTATTGATGTAATTGGCCTTCTAATGGGGCCAATCACAATAAAAAATTGCGAGAGTAGTCGTGCTCTCATTGGCTCTCACAAGAGGCGTAGTCCTGCTCTCATTGGCTCTCATTAGTGGGGTAGTTCTGCTCTGATTGGCTTGATTTCGTAGCCCCTATAACATGATTCATAGCCCCTATAACATGACTCATAGCCCCTATAACATGATTCATAGCCCCTATAACTTGATTCGAAGCACCTATAACATGATTCGAAGCCCCTATAACATGATTCATAGCCCCTATAACATGATTCATAGCCCCTATAACATGATTCATAGCCCCTATAACTTGATTCATAGCCCCTATAACACGATTCATAGCCCCTATAACATGATTCATATCCCCTATAACATGATTCATAGCCCTTATAACATGATTCGTAGCCCCTATAACATGATTCGTAGCCCCTATAACTTGATTCATAGCCCTATAACATGATTCATAGCCCCTATAACATGATTCGTAGCCCCTATAACATGATTCGTAGCCCCTATAACATGATTCATAGCCCCTATAACATGATTCATAGCCCCTATAACTTGATTCATAGCCCCTATAACACGATTCATAGCCCCTATAACATGATTCGTAGCCCCTATAACATGATTCATAGCTCCCTATAACATGATTCATAGCCCCTGTAACATGATTCATAGCCCCTATAACATGATTCATTGCTCCTATAACATGATTCATAGCCCCTATAACATGATTCATAGCCCCTATAACTTGATTCGTAACCCCGATAACATGATTCATAGCCCCTATAACATGATTCATAGCCCCTTTAACATGATTCATAGCCCCTATAACATGATTCATAGTCCCTATAACTTGATTCGTAGCCCCTATAACTTGATTCGTAGCCCCTATAACATGATTCATAGCCCCTATAACTTGATTCGTAGCCCCTATAACTTGATTCGTAGCCCCTATAACATGATTCATAGCCCCTATAACATGATTCATAGCCCCTGTAACATGATGCATAGCCCCTATAACATAATTCATAGCCCCTATAACTTGATTCGTAGCCCCTATAACTTGATTCGTAGCCCCTATAACATGATTCATAGCCCCTATAACTTGATTCGTAGCCCCTATAACATGATTCATAGCCCCTATAACTTGATTCGTAGCCCCTATAACATGATTCGTAGCCCCTATAACTTGATTCATAGCCCTATAACATGATTCATAGCCCCTATAACATGATTCGTAGCCCCTATAACATGATTCGTAGCTCCTATAACATGATTCATAACCCCTATAACATGATTCATAGCCCCTATAACATGATTCGTAGCCCCTATAACTTGATTCGTAGCCCCTATAACATGATTCGTAGCCCCTATAACATGATTCGTAAAGTTGATAGCCGTGGAGGTCCCTGGAGATAGGGAGGATAGCCGTAGAAGTCCCAAGGGATTGGGAGGATAGCTGACGGTAAATAATCCTTCCTTCAATCATGGCGGGATAGTTTGTATTTATTAAACAGTTTACGAGGTCGGAGGCGCTACGAGGCGGGTCGTAACGACGACAATCTTGGGGTTTGAGAAAGACCTCGCAGTGTCGTGGAAGCTCGTAAACTCCTTAATATATATATATATATATATATATATATATATATATATATATATATATATATATATATATATATATATATATATATATATATATATATATATATATATATATACAGACTTAAGTACAACGATGGTGGAAAGATGTAAATGTTTCGTCTGTGGACGTGTAATCCGGTCCGACTTGCTGAGGTACACTTAAGCCTGGTAGTAGCCCTTTTGACCTGGGCCAAATGCTCATCAGACGTAGAACTGACGAAACCTGTGCATCTTTTTTCTTAATCATGGCAGCTTTGTTTACTTATTGTTTTATTATTATGTTTACATAGGGGAAACCGCTATTTGTATGCCGGGGGGGGGGGGGGGGCTGATCTTTGGGGGGTGATCCTGGGGGGGGGGGGGAGGGTGATCTTTGTTTTAGTAATGGCTGAAACAAGGAACCAACACAAATCCTCCGATCATTTGTTGCATTTGTCGAGGTTGAAGTCTAGCAACCATACGTTGATAGTTTCTGTAGAATATCCTGAAATATTCTTCAATCCTCGTTCGTTCTTATTCATTTCATTCTGCCTCACGTTAGACAGGCTGTTCCTCAGTTTATCTCGCTCTCAGTTACTAATGGAACTGAACTTCCTTCCCCCCGTCCCATCCCAAATCCTTATCTCCAGACCCCCATCCCAGTGCTATATGGTAGTAATGGCTTGGCGCTTACCCCCTGATAATTCCTTCCTTCAAGGTGTTCATGGGCCCTTCTGATTGACCTGTTTTCTTGCAGAGTGCGCAGGTCAGTGACTGGTCTGGGGTCGAGGCTCCTACACTGAAGTGTCAGCAAGGAGGAAGGTGTTAAGAACACTGTAAAGAAATTTAAAGATTAGTTTTTAATTTGATTAGTTTAATTTAAATTTAATTATTTAACTAGATTAATTTAAAGACAGCGAGAGGAACTCAAGATATGAACAAGTTAAGATCTTGGCTGTTAGGGAGTTAACAAGCTAGGTTAGGTAAGGTTAGGTTAGGTGATGTATGGTTTTTAAACAGGGTCTTTTGTTCTAAGAGTTACGGGGCTCACCATAGCCCGTGCTACATGGACATTTCGGTCTGAGTAGCTAAAACTTAAACAACAACGTTCTAAGGGCAGGGAAAATAGATTAAGGCTCCCCCCCCATACAGGAGCGGTAATTTACGGTATTGTATGATCAATATTACTATTGTATGGACAATATTACTCCTGGCAATGGAGGAAATCAAACGGTAGGAAGGTTAGGTTAGGTCGTGTTAGGTTAGGTTAGGTTAGGTTAGATCGTGTTAGGTTAGGTTAGGTTAGGTTAGGTTAGGTTAGGTTAGGTTAGGTTAGATCGTGTTAGGTTAGGTTAGGTTAGGTTAGGTTAGGTTAGGTTAGGTTAGGTTAGGTTAGGTTAGGTTAGGGAGGTAGGGATCCCAGTCATATGTGAACTACCCAGACGAGGGAATTGGAATTGAATGGCTCTTGAGGGCTATATTGATATCAATTGCAGACTAGACAATATTGAAAGATAAATGCAATATTATTCTTCGACAATAGCTAGGGAAATGGGGAGAATGGAAGAGGAAAGAGGAGGTAGAAAGTAGGGCTGCAAGCTGAGGAGAAAATGCTAAATATTTCAATCTTGCAGGACAGTGAATAGGAAACCTACTCTAATTTTATATTATAGTGGATATAAACCATTATAATTTTAAGGAGTTGAGGTAATTCTCAATGGCGACATGAAGGTGCAAAGCAATGGGTAGATCAACTATATCTCAGAGGTGTCTCGAATCCATGACCCAGAGAATCCCAGCCACCCCCTGGCGCTCAGGTTAGCGTCATTGGCTGTCCACCGTCCTGAAACTCTCGGTCGCGGGTTCGACTCCCCTCAGAGATCTAGTAGATTTTCCCCTTGATATATATATTTATCACGTTAGTGTAATTTCTCCGTGTAAAAGAAATAGGTGATATTTTAAATGACTGTCAGGAGAAAGCACCAAGCCATTAGGACTATATAGCACTGGGAAGGAGTCAGGATATAAGGATTTGGGATGGGACGGAGGGTGGAATGAATGGTGCCTAACAACTTAATGGACGGTCGGGGATTGAACGCCGACCTGCATGAAGCAAGACCGTCGCTCTATACCGTCCAACCCAAGTTGTCAGAAAGAAAGTATTAAATATAGTATTAATATAAATAAGCCCAACACGTCCCCTCGGGTACGGCGGAACAGGTAGTCGCCTGGGTGCTAAAAGAATGTAAAGATGAGCTTAGTGAGCCCTCGTCTTGCATATTCGATAAATCAAACACAATGCCAAAATCATGGAGGGTTATCTTGAGGTTATCTTGAGATGATTTCGGGGCTTTTTAGCGTCCCCGCGGCCCGGTCCTCGACCAGGCCTCCACCCCCAGGAAGCAGCCCGTGACAGCTGACTAACACCCAGGTACCTATTTTACTGCTAGGTAACAAACGTGGGTTGGGTTGGGTAAGGGTTGCAAACGTGATGAAATATTAAAATAGAGAGTTTAATCACTTGCAATCAGAATATTGCCTATTGCAGGAAATGGCTTGAATTGCTATCTCGAGAGTTATTCATTTACATGTTGAAAAACAGATCAACTAGAGGATAACAACATGGCTTTGCTGAGGGCTGCCCATCCTTAATGAAGGATGGTTCGTAGAAGGTTCGTAGAAAGGATTGTGGGAATCTGTACACCGCGGGAGCCGGTCGGCCGAGCGGACAGCACGCTGGACTTGTGATCCTGTGGTCCTGGGTTCAATCCCAGGCACCGGCGAGAAACAATGGGCAGAGTTTCTTTCACCCTATGCCCCTGTTACCTAGCAGTAAAATAGGTACCTTGGTGTTAGTCAGCTGTCACGGGCTGCTTCCTGGGGGTGGAGGCCTAGTCGAGGACCGGGCCGCGGGGACACTAAAAAGCCCCGAAATCATCTCAAGATAACCGCATTTAGTAAAGCCTTTGATGCTGCGACTCGCGAGAGACAAAGGAGAAGATTAGAAGCACATGTTATGTGAGAAGTTATCTCTATGTGAGAAGTTATCTCTAAGTTGGATTAGAGCTGTGATACTGCAAAGGAAACAAAGAGAGTAAATATAACTTATTCCCAATAGAAAACTGCTGTAAATGAAGCGTTCTGTCCTAGCATATGCGTTGTTTTATATAATCCATTCTGGGTAATAGAACACGAAACATATAAATTGAATCAGTTTAGATTCAGAAAAGACCTGGGTTAATAATGGTTTGAAAACAGGATCGTAGCTCCGTGGAACAAATTACCGGGTAACACAAACGATGCAGGATATCGCTGGATTGTTTCAAGCGTAGGTTAGACATTATATATATACATGAAATAGTTTGGATAGCTGCAAAAATTGAAGCAGCCAAATAGGCTTATGCAGTTACCTGTTTTCTTGCGTTATCCCGTTGACTTCATTACTACTATTGACCATCAAACCACATCTGCAACAGAGGAAACACAGCAGAGCGGAAAAAACGAGGTGACAAACAGTATAACTATCAACAGTTTATACTGTTACAAACGGTATAAACAGAAAAAAATCTTAGTAGATGAGGCTACTGTAACAAGCCGGCTAGCCAGCCAGCCAGCATCAAAAGGCACATTATTAGATACCCAACACACACACCCAAATTTTTTTTATCCACAACGTTTTTCTAATCGTTACTCTTTTGTTGCAAAGTTGTGGCAACAAAACTCCGCTATTTGTAACATCGATATATGCGTGCGTGTAATGCGTGTTTTGTGCGTGCTAGGATGAACTGGGAAATTTATACGTGTGATAAGGAATAAACACTGAGGGAGGAGGGTGTTAGGGATGGAGTAAGAGAAGGAGAAAGGGGGGGGGGGAAAGAGAATGAAGGAGATGACGAGAGAACGAAGGAGTACGTAAGAACAAGCAGTGGGAAGGGTGTTAGGTGCTCCGTTGCACAGCGTTAACGGTCGTAATTTGTAGAACACTCTACGAAAGTGAGTCGTGGGTCTCTCCCTGCTAACGAGGCGAGTCGTAAGGAATGTTCTTAACGATGGGGAGGGGGGGGGGGGTCTTTAGAGGATAGTGTTAACAATGTAGTGCTAGAAAGAGGCTCCCCCCCCCCCCTGGGAGTAAAATTTGAAGAAATGCCCTTCTTCCCCTCACGTGCTGGTGAAGGGCGGTCAGCAGTTTACAGAGTATATGTGAGATTTTTTTTCTCCCCAATTAGCCTAGTCTATCTAGTTTTTAAACTCAATCTTTCCCGTTTAGTCTGTTGTTTCCCCTCTTTATCAGTTCTTCAGTATCTCTTGTGTATTGTTCCATGGCAGTATGAGCTTTCCTATTTACCGTTGTTCATTTGTCGACCTGTTGTTGTTCATTCTTCCCTGTTTATCAGGTTTCCACTCCTGTTTTGTTTTTAATTCCCTGGCTAGATGTCTCTGTTTATATATTCTTTACAGGTTATTCTATTCTTGTATATTAGCCTGTTCTTCTCCACCTGTGCTGCGTCTTCTAATATATTCTTCAATCTTGAAATTTATCTATATATTCTTATCAATTTTTTCGATTTGTTTGTTTTTTAAGAATATTTTCTTGGGTGCTTATTTTTCCGTAAATTTCGCCGGTGTTTATTTTACAAATCTTCTTTGTTTATCTGTTTTATCCTGTCTACTTTTTCCTGTTTTCCTGTTTATCGCTATATATATATATATATATATATATATATATATATATATATATATATATATATATATACATATATATATATATATATATATATATATATATATATATATCCATCCTTCGTTCCGGCTTTTCCTCACTCTAATGTAAATCTGTTATTCCATGTTTTTCTGTTTCTTTATTCATTGTAATCTGTGCCTCTCTATAAACCTATTTTTTTCTTTTTATCTGTTATTTCAGGTTGGATATTTTTTTTCCATATTTCAGATAAAAAATTAGTTTTTTCCCCTTATGTCTCGCTATTTCATGTTTCTATATATTTTTTATATATGTTCATCCGTGTATCTTCCTTAATAAATATTTTTTTCCTCGTTATATGCTTTAATGTTCTTACACACACATACATATATATATATATATATATATATATATATATATATATATATATATATATATATATATATATATATATATATATATATATATATATATATATATATATATATATATGATTTTATATATGTGTTTGTGATTACATCTGGTAATATATATTTTTTTCTGCTTCCTTTTCACCCGGAGACCAAGGGCCAGATTCACGAAGCAGTTACGCAAGCACTTACGAACCTGTACATCTTTTCTCAATCTTTGGCGGCTTTGTTTATAATTATTAAACAGTTAATGAGCTCCGAAGCACCAGGAGGCTGTTTATAACGATAACAACAGTTGATTGGCAAGTTTTCATGCTTGTAAACTGTTTAATAAAGGTAATCAAAGCCGTCAAAGTTTGAGGAAAGATGTACAGGTTAGAAAGTGCTTGCGTAACTGCTTCGTGAATCTGGCCTGGTTTTAAGGGTCGGTTAGTTCGTCAGTCTCTTGATATCTGTCTAGCTTTATTGGCAAATCTTTTTTTTGTTAATCTTTTTCATTCTCGATTCATTCCAGTTTTTCTAGTATTCTGTTCTGTTTTTCTCTTTATCTCTTGTTCCTTTTCAACTTTTATGCCTGTCATTTTTTTTGTTTATTTATTTTTTCTGTGCACCTATTCAAATTATTCCATTGCCTGTCTCTTATTTGGATCTTAATGCTGTTATTCCCTGTTCGCCCATTCTCCCCTATTTGTCTGTTCATTTGTAGCTATCTATTTTTCGCGAAAGTATTTAACTCAGTCTATTTTTCCATCTATTTTTCCTCGTTTACTTTCACGTGTTATCACTATTTCGATTTTGCTATCATTTTGTTTGCTCTTTTATAACCACTCGCCTTGTTTGTTCACTCTTATATCCATCTCGTTAGTTCTCCATATTCTCTTTTTTTTTGTATCTTTGTCTTCCTGTGTACTGTTTCGCGCGCTTCAGATACCTGTACGCACGTTCAGTTCAGCGTATTTCTTTTGTTATGAACGTCAGTAGGTCGATATCAACAGATCTCGTATGAAAAGAGTTTTTTTGGGGGAGGAGGAGGTCGTGTTGACCTGTTAAAAGGCTAATTGAGATTCCTGCTGGTATGCCAGCAATCACCGGCCAGCGTCGGCCGTTCCTACACTCTCCTATTAGGCGAGAGAGAGAGGACTGACACCCGCCGTTTACCCGCAAGACCAGCCAGCGTCGGGCGTTCCTCCACTCTCCTATTAGGCAAGAGAGAGAGGACTGACACCCGCCGTTTACCCGCAAGACCAGCCAGCGTCGGGCGTTCATCCACTCTCCTATTAGGCGAGAGAGAGGACTGACACCCGCCGTTTACCCGCAAGACCAGTCCATGGCTCCCTTTCTGTGCTCTGTCACTATGGTCTGCCTGGTATGTGAGGAGGGGGGTTTGCCTCTGATGGTAGGGTGAGGTTTGCGTGTCGTGTGGATATCGCAGTGGTGAGCAGTACTGTTTGGTGTCACGCAGGTCTGATTGGTCTTCAGGTGGTACGTGATGACAGACTGGTGGTGATATTCTCCTTAAGTGGATTGTTAGAGAGAGATTTCTCGACGTGGAGGAGGTCGGAAGGTGTAGTTAAGAAAGAGTAGATGAGAGAATTTGAGTGTGGTTCGTGGATATTAAGAACGAGTGCCTTTAGAACGTGAAGAACGTACTGATACTCGTGTTCTTCACCGTTACTCGCGCCTTACTTGTTACGGAAAGGTATCAGGGCGAGTTAATTCATTGCACCAAGTTAATATTAAAAGATAAAATTACAATGTATTCAACTATTGCAGGAGGACTCAGGGGCAACAACCGCGGGAGCAGTTTGGCCCCAACCACTGCTCGTCTGAGGCGCGGGAAGTCTGGCAGCCAATCAGAGTCGCCGACCGAGACAATTGCACCAATAAACTAGGACATGGCAGCAGTACTCGACTCACTCCATCGACGTCAACATCAGTTCCAGGCGGGCCGTCCAGAGACACAGTCGAGCTCAGCGGTGCTCCACTCCGGGTTACAGTTCGATGGATCGACGTACTAAGGATAGAGACGGGTGAGGTTACAGGTATTATGGGTACTGTTACAGGTATTATGGGTACTGTTACAGGTATTATGGGTACTGTTACAGGTATTATGGGTACTGTTACAGGTATTATGGGTACTGTTACAGGTATTATGGGTACTGTGTCTTGGACCGGTGATGGGGGGGAAGAGGGGGGTCAACCTCCCTCTGCTATCGGGGAAAAGCGCCAAGCCATTACGGGTATATAGCACTTGGAAGGGGTCAGGATAAGGGGGTTTGGGGTGGGACTGGGGAAAGGAATGGTGCCCAACAGTGGGGTCAACCTCCCTCTGCTATCAGGGAAGAGCGCCAAGCCATTACGGCTATATAGCACGTGGAAGGGGTCAGGATAATGGGGGGGTGGGGTGGGACGGGGGAAAGGAATGGTGCCCAAATCACATTGTGAACGGTCGGGGGATTGAACGCCGGCCTGAATGAAGCGTGACCGTCGCTCTACCGTCCAGCCTTAGTGGTAGAGCAGTGGAATTAACATGAAACTTGTGGATGGTGAGATCTGGACATAACCATTGTGTCTATCCTTCACTGTTAATGATATCCTACACTGTTACTGATATCCTACACTGTTATTGGTATCCTACACTGTTATTGGTATCCTACGGTCACTGGTATCCTCCTGTTACTGGTATCCTATACTGTTATTTGTATCCTACACCGTCATTGGTATCCTACAGTTATTGGTATCCTACACTCGTATCCTTCACTGTTACAGGTATCCTACACTGTTACTGGTATCCTACACTGTTACTGGTATAGTTACTGGCAACCTACAGTTATTGATATCCTTCACTGTTACTCGTATCTTTCACTGATATTCGTATCCTTCATTGTTACTAGTATCCTACAGTGTTTGGTATCCTAGTTCCTGGTATCCAACACTGTTATCGTATCCTACAGTTACTGGTATCCTACAGTCATTCGTATCCTATACAGTTATTCGTATCCTTCATTACTGATATCCTACAGTGGTATCCTAGTTACTGGTATCCTACACTAATACTGGTATCCTACAGTTGTAGCCTACACTGTTGCTGGTATCCTACTGTTGCTGGTATCCTACAGTTGCTGGTATCCTACACTAATACTGGTATCCCACAGTTGCTGGTATCCTACACTGTTGCTGGTATCCTACAGTTGCTGGTATCCTACAGTTGCTGGTATCTTAGTTGCTGGTATCCGTCAGTTGCTGGTATCTTAGTTACTGGTATCCGTCAGTTGCTGGTATCTTAGTTACTGGTATCCGTCAGTTGCTGGTATCTTAGTTACTGGTATCCATCAGTTGCTGGTATCTTAGTTACTGGTATCCGTCAGTTGCTGGTATCTTAGTTACTGGTATCCGTCAGTTGCTGGTATCTTAGTTACTGGTATCCGTCAGTTGCTGGTATCTTAGTTACTGGTATCCGTCAGTTGCTGGTATCTTAGTTACTGGTATCCGTCATGTTGCTGGTATCTTAGTTACTGGTATCCGTCAGTTGCTGGTATCTTAGTTACTGGTATCCGTCAGTTGCTGGTATCTTAGTTACTGGTATCCGTCAGTTGCTGGTATCTTAGTTACTGGTATCCGTCAGTTGCTGGTATCTTAGTTACTGGTATCCGTCAGTTGCTGGTATCTTAGTTGCTGGTATCCGTCAGTTGCTGGTATCCGTCAGTTGCTGGTATCTTAGTTACTGGTATCCGTCAGTTGCTGGTATCTTAGTTGCTGGTATCCGTCAGTTGCTGGTATCCGTCAGTTGCTGGTATCTTAGTTGCTGGTATCCGTCAGTTGCTGGTATCTTAGTTGCTGGTATCCGTCAGTTGCTGGTATCTTAGTTGCTGGTATCCGTCAGTTGCTGGTATCCGTCAGTTGCTGGTATCCGTCAGTTGCTGGTATCCGTCAGTTGCTGGTATCTTAGTTACTGGTATCCGTCAGTTGCTGGTATCTTAGTTGCTGGTATCCGTCAGTTGCTGGTATCCGTCAGTTGCTGGTATCTTAGTTGCTGGTATCCGTCAGTTGCTGGTATCTTAGTTGCTGGTATCCGTCAGTTGCTGGTATCTTAGTTGCTGGTATCCGTCAGTTGCTGGTATCTTAATTGCTGGTATCTTAGTTGCTGGTATCCGTCAGTTGCTGGTATCTTAGTTGCTGGTATCCGTCAGTTGCTGGTATCTTAGTTACTGGTATCCGTCAGTTGCTGGTATCTTAGTTACTGGTATCCGTCAGTTGCTGGTATCTTAGTTGCTGGTATCCGTCAGTTGCTGGTATCCGTCAGTTGCTGGTATCTTAGTTACTGGTATCCGTCAGTTGCTGGTATCTTAGTTGCTGGTATCCGTCAGTTGCTGGTATCTTAGTTGCTGGTATCCGTCAGTTGCTGGTATCTTAGTTGCTGGTATCCGTCAGTTGCTGGTATCTTAGTTGCTGGTATCCGTTAGTTGCTGGTATCTTAGTTGCTGGTATCCGTCAGTTGCTGGTATCTTAGTTGCTGGTATCCGTCAGTTGCTGGTATCTTAGTTGCTGGTATCCGTCAGTTGCTGGTATCTTAGTTGCTGGTATCCGTCAGTTGCTGGTATCCTACAGTTGCTGGTATCTTAGTTACTGGTATCCTACAGTTACTGGTATCTTTGTTACTGGTATCCTACAGTTACTGGTATCTTTGTTACTGGTATCCTACAGTTACTGGTATCCGTCAGTTGCTGGTATCTTAGTTGCTGGTATCCTACAGTTGCTGGTATCCTACAGTTACTGGTATCTTTGTTACTGGTATCCTACAGTTACTGGTATCCTACAGTTACTGGTATCCTACAGTTGCTGGTATCTTAGTTACTGGTATCCGTGAGTTACTGGTATCTTTGTTACTGGTATCCTACAGTTACTGGTATCTTTGTTACTGGTATCCTACAGTTACTGGTATCTTTGTTACTGGTATCCTACAGTTACTGGTATCCGTCAGTTACTGGTATCTTTGTTACTGGTATCCTACAGTTACTGGTATCTTTGTTACTGGTATCCTACAGTTACTGGTATCCGTCAGTTACTGGTATCTTTGTTACTGGTATCCTACAGTTACTGGTATCTTTGTTACTGGTATCCTACAGTTACTGGTATCTTTGTTACTGGTATCCTACAGTTACTGGTATCCGTCAGTTACTGGTATCCTACAGTTACTGGTATCCGTCAGTTACTGGTATCCTACACTTGTATCCGTCAGTTACTGGTATCCTACTGTTATTCGTATCCTTCATTGTAACTAGTATCCTAGTTGTATCCTACACTGTTACTCGTATCCTACACTTATTGCTATCCTACAGTTACTGGTATCCTTCACTGTTGCTGGTATCCGACAGATACTGGTATCCTACAGTTACTGGTATTAGTTACTGGTATCCTAGTTACTCGTATCCTTCATTGTTACTGGTAAGTGTAGGATACCAGTAACAGTTGGATACGAATAAGTGTAGGATACCAGTAATTGTACGGTATCGGTAAGAATGAAGGATACGAACAGTGAAGGATACCAGTATCAGTGTAGGATACTCGTATCCTACTGTTACAGGTATCCTTCACTTGTAAGTGTAGGATACAGGTATCCTTCACTTGTAAGTGTAGGATACAGGTATCCTTCACTTGTAAGTGTAGGATACAGGTATCCTTCACTTGTAAGTGTAGGATACAGGTATCCTTCACTTGTAAGTGTAGGATACAGGTATCCTTCACTTGTAAGTGTAGGATACAGGTATCCTTCACTTTCTCAGTTTTCAGCACTTTCTGTTCAGGTATTAAAGCTTGTATCTGGGTAAACAAAACACATTAGGGGAAAAGTCAGTTTCTTTATTTACAAGGTGCAGATTAACTTTCTACAAATAACTGCAATATTGATTTTAAATGGTTGGTGATGACATCACATAATGTGCCTTGCTGGCTCTGCTATAAAGACTGTCGGCCTGGTCGACATCTGTCGTGCTCGACCAGGCCACCTGCTCGACCAGCTGGTGTCTGACGACCAACCACGCCCTCTATATCAGGGCTGTACGTGCCCTGACAGTGTAATAAAGCTGCCAACAAACGTAGTATGCCCGTCTATCGAGAGCACACCAGGGGAGTATACACTGTGCTACACACTATCCTCCACCCCCCCTTTTGCAATTAGTGTGCATGCCACAGCTACACACACACACACACACGCTTGAGGTGTAGCACACACGTTACACAACTCATCGTGGGTCATCAACACACTTTACTACACCCAACACACGCACACCAACACCGCTCCACTACAGGTAAAGCGGTCTGCTGCTACCTCAAGCCTGTACACTAATATATAAAAAAAATATGTGAAAACGGCAGATTAACAAAGTTGTCAACAGTGACTTATGAAGCGTTAAACGAAGCCATTAGTTAAGAGGTGTCCTCGGGGATGCTTCAAATGGTCGGCTGACTAAAGCATCTCATGCTTTACGCTAGGAAATGAGCTCTGTGCATTGCCACACAAAAGTGGGCTCCACCCAGATATCCAGACAACAGTGAAAGCATACAGACTTGTAGGCAGGCGATGGAGTCACAACGTGGCTAAAGTAAATTGACCAGACCACACACTAGAAGGTGAAGGGACGACGACGACGACGTTTCGGTCCGGCCTGGACCATTCTCAAGTCGATTGAGAATGGTCCAGGACGGACCGAAACGTCGTCGGCGTCCCTTCACCACCTAGTGTGTGGTCTGGTCAACCAGACTTATAGGCTTTTGCCATTGGGAATCCCTTTTTTTTATTAAATTGCAAACAAATACTCAATGTTGCATACTTTTTCCTGCTTTTCCTAAGATGATCAACACATGCAAGGCAATGACAGGCGATAAAGAAAATGCGGGAGTGATTTCCATGGGTTACTATGACTAAAAAGAGTATTGCAGTAACCAGAACTCTATCAATTTTTTTCACTACTTGTGCCATTTGAATAGTGGAAATGGTAGCGATATAGCAAGATAAATACATCTATAACTATAGCATTCATTAGAAAGCAAAAATCAATTGCAAACTGGCTAGAAAAGTTAATATTTTTCTGCAGTGTTCTTTGTTGAAATTTTATCAAAAGCTTAACATTACTTTCCTTCCAAAACTTGGAGCAGAAAATTTTTCCCAAATAGTTTTTGAACATTAATTTGATAAAATTATTTAAATTTTGTGTCTCATGTTACATCTCTGAAAAAGTAGTGTTGTTGTGTGTGTGTGGAGGAGACAGAGGCAGCAAGCAACACACAGTTAGGTGAACAACCATCACTGCCTGCCATGACTTAGTATGTCAGGAACATATCCCCCACACACAACGGGAAAGAGACTTTTTTACCATTGCAACAATGTTATTGCAACGAAAAATAACGTTATTTTCCGTATATAATGTATATTTTTATGTATATTTTCCGTATTTGTGTGCTGGGGGACAGAACCAGAGAAGATAACGCCAAAAATAAAAATACATTAATATAAATTCGACAGGAACTGAAGACAAGACTTGGCGATACGGTAGAGACAAGGGGTCGTACACACACTGATGCGGCAAGATAAAGGAATATGGGAGCAAGCATGCAAAAAAAAAAACACATGACAAGAACCTGGTTAATAAGAATGGGAGGTTGTTATAGCTGCATTGAGATAAAGACCCTGATAAAAAGGGGCCAGTGAGCGGGATTAGGGAATGAACTTGTGGCAAAGAACAGCTGCACTATAGAACATCTGGCAAGAGGGATTATTGATATATAACAGCAGTTGCAGGTTGGTGGCGGTATTGATGGTGGGAGTTAGGGGGGTCTGCGGGCGTTGATGTGGGGGGAACGGATAATCAGATCGTCTAAATTCCATTTATACAAATAGAGGAAATCAACAGGGTGCTTTACAAGTTATTATGTACACGATAAGCAAACCTTCCTTCTTTTGGCAAAACCCCCCCCCTCCAGCCCCAAAGATTATTAAATATACATATAATTCAAAATATATAATACGACTTTAATGACACGCTTCGTCATATGCCTTTCATTCTGTTGGGGAGTTTTGCCAAAGGAATCAAGAACATAAGAAATCTTTGGTTTGATAAGTTTGTACGCACACTTCATTCACACATACATACACACAGTATACCAATTACCTACATGTAGAGAAACAGGTGGTAATGTGGCTGAACAGGAAGAGTAAGCCTAGACGTACAGCTTGCTGCACTGTACGTCAACGTACAGCTTGCTGCACTGTACGTCAACGTACTGGTATAAAAAGGAAACTATGACAGATAAATATATATATATTCATCTATGAATATATAAATATGTACACAGATCTTCCATAAAAACGTTTGGATACAACTTTTGACCATCTGACCAGACACCAAGTCCTATAAAACCAAAGGAAACTAATATATAACATACAGTTTAAGTCAGGTGTGTGGGCGTGCAAGGTGAGGCACACAGGTTGTAACTAAGAGGACATGAATAATGGCTATACAAGAACATATATTCGTGAATAATTTAACAAATACTGCACAAAATATACAAATTAAAAAGTTACATCTACAAAATTAAAACAAAGGCTGAATAGTAGTTTGTCATTCGGGTCACTATTGAAGTTTGAGATTTAGTCAACACGCGTTTCTATGATGTATGTTTAAAGATTGGTTAAAAACGGCGTTTTCTAAAAGAGTACATTTTAGTCATACACATTACACAAGACATTGGAGCAGACGTAGGCTGAAAATGTAACGGTAATTTGCCATATGGTAATTGAGGTTAGGTTTTAGGTACATTAATGGGGATTTCAAAATAAAACTGAAAGCCATTGAATGTATGTGTAGTCATTAAATATAAAGCAAATTAGGTTTATCGTAAACAATGATTTTTATTTTTATTTCGTGGTTACATTATACAATGGACAAAAGTAGCAACTACAGCACTCTTGGGCCATTTTTTATTTTTAGCTTTGACAGCTATAATCCAATTGACTATCCAATTACATTGCTCCTAGTGTCACTAGACTAGTTACGGAATGTCACGAATATTGTCCAAGTGATTATGACATTAAAAAGATCAAACATACGAATAATTTTATGTCATAAAAAAAAAGTTAAGCGATCTTTTGCCGACTCTTTGACAGAATAATTATATACACAAGTCTTTGCACTTGACATAATATAAACTTTTGTTTAAATTCTATAAATCCAGATTTAAACTCAGACTAGCTCTAACACAGTTAAATAAACACATTAAAATGTCCAATAATTTATAAAATATACAAACACCGATTAAACTAAATGTGACTGAGGATAAAATGTGAATTTCCACATGGAGGAGCGTCCAGCTTCTGAACGAGAGCACTCTACACAAGCCTGCCTACATCACACACCTGTTTACACCTGCTTTACTCCCTCTCTGACACCCAGTCCTTCATTCACCCGACTCACGCACTTCATCATCATCCATTAAACACACAAAAAAATGACGCTTGTATGTACACTTCTATTTAGTCAACCACTTGTAGCATTAAACCCCATCCTCGTTATACGCTCATACGCACAAATACGCTCTCACTAACTCTTATTGGTCGTTTGTCACTGCAAACACGTGATAGCTAACATGTAAATACAAATTATTTCACAGGTAAACAGACTTAATTTACTGTGTTATAAAAGGTCTCATGTTTGGGGGCGAATTGCAGGGCCACCATTGATAAGATACTCAGTTATTACGTTTTGCTTTTTCTTCCACTTAAGGGCGGCCCCACTTGCATATTGCAAAGTCCCAGAGGTTTCCAGTGTGAGGACTGAAGGTGTGGAGGGCTGAGATAAGAGCAGTCTATGAATCACTGGGGAGGGGGAGGTATCAGAGGTTCTGCTTCACCTCACACACCTCCACAAAAGAATAGTCACACCACTTAAAAATCCGTCTTTTATTATATATAAAACAAAACACTTTGTCTTTGCACGGCACCAACACTTAAAAACTTCTTCAGATAATGTGCGCGTTTGTGGCCCAGGTCGATGTTCATAGGACTTCTTGTGTTCATTGTTCACTTGTGTTCACTTTTGTACAGAGGAAACTGTGGCCTTGTGGGGAACGTGGACAAAGAGAAAGTTTTTTTGGGGTTTTAAGTTTCACCAGGTAGTTCAGTGAGGGGTTTATCATCATGAGGCAGCACATGGGAATGAGGGTTCTCGTCCTCTTAGGCAATTAGGCTAGTTGTGACGATCGCTCTCTGCTGACTGTTGTGTGTCCGCCCTGTTAACGACACGTAAAAAAGAAATCAGTATTATTATGGAATTACTTTATCATACATTTCAAACCTACTTTTTATGCTAATTGGTCAAATTGTTCGACCGA